>NC_083768.1:12537981-12837981 GCF_963514075.1 Conger conger
TACCCATATTGATGTCCATCCGTATTGTTTGCAAAGATACATAGAGAAAAAAAAAATAGCACAAATGAATATTACTTTCTTTCTTGAATATTTGCATGCCTGTTTTCCAACACAATGCATTTCAGCTGATGGAAGGTCTGGTGCTGTGCTCTGCGGACAAATGAATACAATTTAGATTATTATAGACTTTATAGACATTGTAGACTCAATAAGTGCTAGAAATATAGTATGTGTGGCCTCAAATCCTTTCTCTATGGTGAAGCAGCAATATGAGAACTTGTCCACATGGCCTACTCAATGCTGGAGCCCAGAATTGTACAATTTCAACTTTTTCCCCACACTCTATTGTGTCATGTGCTGTAATATCACATTCTAACTTCACAGTCAATGTTTATGACTTAATCATTTAGAATCTACCCTCTGGCATATTACTTAACCTCTCGGCCCAGGGTTTTTTTTTCATTCATTCCTTTTTTTCAGCCTGCAATTTTCAATCACTTTGCAAACAGGATATACTGCTTGTAAGCTACCTTAGTCCTCCCTCCTGATTTCCCCCGCCCCTCCTTTCTGATATCCCTATCCTTGTCTAACCCCCCCCCAAAAAAAAAAAAATAGATAAATAAAATTTGCTACGACTATGTTTCGAACAGCATTCCATGTGTATTTTCCTAGTTCTGGATGTGATGCTTTGATTTATGGTAGAACCTATGCACTTGAAAGTCGCTTTGGATTAAAAGTGTCTGCCAAATGACAAAAATGTAAATGTAAATGTAAATGTAAGCGTTAAAAGGTTCTGTCTGCATAACCTATTTTAATAGGCCATTGCTTTAACGACAGCAGTTCCTTTTTTTGTAATGTGTGTGTGGTAAAACAAATGTGGGACATCACCTTCTCCACATTTTCTAAATCCACATATTACAAGAAATAAGGTAATGTCAGTCTCCTTTTCACAAGTGAACAGCGGACCAAATGCATAATAGTTTCTCATTCTAAAAATGTGCTCACTCGGAGAAACGTTGCGAGAATGTCCATTGTTTCAAATTTATCTGGATATTAGAAAAACAATGCAGAATGCTCATTTTTGGTGGTATTGTCTTCACATTTCAAAGGAGATTTGTCCAGTGTGAGTCCTAGGCTTTTGCCTGCATCCGAGGTGGGATTTGAACCCTGCCTGTCACTCGTCCAAAGATTTGTTGGACAAACTATTTGATCTTTCCAAAATTTCTAGACTTTGTCAAGCAACATGTACTCAATAAATACATACAATTTTCTTCTGGTTTCATTTGGATTGATTTGATTAGGTGATGACATATCTTTTGGGGTCACACATGAACCCAGTCAAAGGCAACACATTCTGACAATGCCACTGGATAAAGGAATCTTTATAAGAATCCAGATTTCTGTGGGGATGAGATATCAAGTGATACATACCCACAAATTTCTTTGGCAGTTAAAAGAAAGTTCCAAGTTCAAATTATTATATATATGTGTTTAATGAGTAGTAGTAGTAATTATTTTATTTATTTATGTGAGTTGGAGTGATGACTGTCCATCATGTGTGTCCATCAGTGTGTTTCTAAGCACACAAGCTACAATAATCAATCAAAAACAGAAAATCTTTTGAGTGAGAAAAAAACTTCCACTTTCACTGTGTTTGGGCTTCTGTGACATTGTTTCAGTAATATTTGGAGCAATTCTGACTCTTGGAAAACAAACCCCAAAGGGTTACCTGTCAGAAGAGACCAGGGTTATGCCTGTAGTCAGGGCACAAGAATAGTTACTTTTATTTTGGGTATGTGATTTTTAAGCTTGAGTGAAGAAAAGGGTTGATACTTAAGGGGTTAATCACATGTATAGAATAATTTCATTTTTATTTGTATTGCTTCTTCAAATTAGATGTGGAATCATTTGAAGCAGAGAGTTATTTCACTGCAGGTACATTTATAGTACCCTTTAAAAACAAAGGACTGATTTTATTAACATGAGGTAGATTTTGATTATGATGCATTGTGTTTAGCCTTATTAGCTGCAGGCTGGGAGCACTATTTAACGATAGTTGAGAGGCACACCCTTGAGTAGACATTATACAGACTAATATAAAGGAGAGAGACAATTGAGTAACTGATGGCAAATTATTACAGGACAGTGTCGTGTGTGTCTTTATGTGTAGGAGCCATTTTACATCTCATACATTTCCCTGTGTCTAAATGTGCTACACAACTAAAGCATGACATATATCAACCTATAGCGTTTAATCAACCACAACACCTGATGGACAGTCATCACTCCAACTCACCTAAATAAATAAAATAATTTTAAACTACTACTCATTAAACACATATATATAATAATTTTTATTTGGAACTTTCTTTTAACTGCCAAAGAAATTTGTGGGTATGTATCACTTGATATCTCATCCCCACAGAAATCTGGATTCTTATGAAGATTCCTTTATCCAGTGGCATTGTCAGAATGTGTTGCCTTTGACTGGGTTCATGTGTGACCCCAAAAGATATGTCATCACCAAATCAAATCAATCCAAATGAAACCAGAAGAAAATTGTATGTATTTATTGAGTACATGTTGCTTGACAAAGTCGAGAAATTTTGGAAGGATCAAATAGTTTGTCCAACAAATCTTTGGACGAGTGACAGGCAGGGTTCAAATCCCACCTCGATGCAGGCAAAAGCCTAGGACTCTGGGAACGTGGGTTGCACTAACTCTAGAATTTACTTATGGAATTTACACATGTATGAGCGTAGTAATGTGATGCCACCATAGATCTAATTCCCTATATTTTATTCACATTTTCCTAACCAAATTGATTACCCTCTGTTACATAATGTCAGAGATATCAAACTTTGAATCTTTTAATAATTGTTTGAATTCAAATGTATGGTCACCTGATCCTCAAGGGTCAACAACAGTAGCAGTAATTCCTTGAAAACACTAACAGCAGATAATCCACAGTATATACCAATCATACTAAGCAAATGGCAAAAGTTTTGGTATTGTTAGATCAAACTTGTTTGCACTCTGTATTCTGAACCAGTTCAGATATGTTCCAACATCATGAGAAAACTAGTTTATACTTTTTTTTTTATATTCTGTCAAAAATAAAGAATTAAGAAATTATTTATGTGAAAACCGAAAGACAAGCAAAAGACATAATACAGGAGTACTCACCTGCCCCGGCCTTTCCATGGATTTAATAACTTCCTTTTACTTTAACATCTATTGCACTTAACAATACTACTTGAATTACACTATTCTGATCAACAGAATTTTCTGGGAGTGGATCAATGGTAAGTCAATAAAAGTAATACACTCACATCCAATAGTAAACCTTCAGTAAGTGCAGACAAGGAGCAAGGAAAAATTAAGTGAGAATTAGCTAATTGTTTCAAAGGATTCCAGATCTAATTTCAAGAAACATTTGGAGGTGGTGTGTTTGTGTGAGGGTGTCAGCTTGTCAGTTCTGCACAATGATTTACAGAGTTCTTTCACTGCAGGCAAGCAAGTAGATACATTCTGATATTGACACATCCTGCTTCGCAATATTTGAGAAAGGCAGCCGCAGGCTGTAATCACAGTAATCTTTGAAATAAAAGCATATAGTTGTCCCTGTTTGAACATAAAATATAGATCATTATCCAGGTTGCTTATTATATGCAGCCTTTTGTTCCCCATTTTTATGACGTCAATAATTCTGGAGCGCACTGTATGCAGTATAAAAATATAACAAGCTTTATTAACAATAATTTCAGCAGTTTTGTTTAAAATGAGGCAGACACATTTCGCCAGAATATTAACCCTACCTGAACAGGAAGTCGTACCCTCAGCAAACAAAATATCATAGGAAGACAATTCAGTCAATTCACTTCAATTATACAAGAATATCATTCATTCATTCATTATCCCAACACGCTTATCCTGAACAGGGTCGCAGGGGGGCTGGAGCCTATCCCAGCATACATTGGGCTAAAGGCAGGAATACACCCTGGACAGGTCGCCAGTCCATCGCAGGGCACACACACCATTCACTCACCCACTCATACCTATGGGCAATTTAGACTCTCCAATCACCCTAACCTGCATGTCTTTGGACTGTGGGAGGCCCCGGATGACGGGGATTCAAACCCAGGACCCACTGCACCATCCATGCCGCCTATACAAGAATATGCTCAACATAAATTTGATGCAAATATACAACTTGGGTGGTTAGCACGGTAAAAATATTACATCAATAAACCAGGTGTGAGCAGTTTGGGGACAGGCTCTGGAGGCTCCCCATGGTCGGGTGGTGGGAGGACAGGCTTTAGCAGCTCTCCTGGGACCAGGCAGCGGGGCAGCAGGCTCTAGGGCCTCCCCTGGGCTGGGCAGTGGGGCAACAGCCTCTAGTAGTACCCCGAAGCCAGGCAGCAAGCAATGATGGTGGACCCGGAACCTCGGCAAGACGCACTACTGCAGCCGAGGGTGAGGCCTCCTCGTCTGGAGGGCCCACAGGGGCAGGCTGCGGGGCACCCTCGTTTGGAGGGGCCACTGAAAGGCGCATGTAGAGGTCCATCAGGGGGCGCTATGCCCGTATTCTCCAGCAATGTGAGACAGGGCCGGGGGTGGCCACTGCTCACATGGCAGACAGACAGGAAGAGATCAAAAGTGGGATTGGCTTAACACGGTTTATTAACCAGAAAGACTAACAACAAACAATCGGCAAAAATCCTTCAAACACAAAATAACCAAAAAAACAACAATTAGGTTGATCAAGAAACAAGCAGGAAAACAGTGAGCAAAAGGTTCAACAAAAACTATGAACAGAAACCAGCACTTTTCCCACGTCCGTCAGTCCCAACACCCTGGCCTCTTCTGTAGCCCTCATCATGAGGTAAGTGGTCATACCTGCATGAAGTGCCGGTGCTGACTGTAATGCTAACCAAACAAACAAGAATTTATATTGTCACTAAAGAAAGAATAACTAGAAAGATCACCCTCAGCCTTTTACACTGGCATAACTGTAATATTGTCCAAAAGAAAATCCAAAGAAGGAAAGGGAAAAGGGAGGATGGTGTGGTGCCTCGGGGTGGATCCTGAGGTGCCGAGGGTGGGCACAGCTAGAAACCAACACAGGAGATCGCAGATGTCAGAAAAAATATTTCTTTTTATTTTTTTCTGTGTTTTTTTTTTTTCGGGGTATCGGGGATAGCGCCCCCCCTCAGGGCAAGGGTAGGGGAAAACGGGAGAAATAAAAGGGGCCGTTTAGGCAAAAAATAAACGAAGGTTCTTCCCAGACCGGGGTATTTTCCAGGGCTTCCTCCCTCCTCCCCTCTTCGGCCGCGTCAGGGCTGGCGGGAAACACAAAGACAGGGGGTAAATAGGAAGGGATTCTCTCTGGCTCACGTGACCGGCGTCCGTTCCAGGTCTTTGGTGTTGCCGTCCGTAAAGGTGGGGTCTCCTTCAGGGTCAGCATGGCAGGGCATGGCAGGGCATGGCAGGGCATGGCAGGGCAGGGCATGGCAGGGCATGGCAGGGCATGGCAGGGCATGGCAGGGCAGGGCATGGCAGGGCATGGCAGGGCGTTGCAGGTCCTTCCTCTCTCTGCTTTCCACGCTCTCTCACGCTCAGGAATGGCACCGACTGACTCTGGCTGCAGCCTCGACCGCGCCTTAAATCCCCTTCCCTGCTCATTAGGAAAAGAGGCTGCAGCTGAATCAGTGATTTTCCACTCTGCTCACCCACGTGTGCTGTCCGGGGTCCTGGACTGCAGGTAGAGGGATCTCTCTCCAAGGTGCTGATCTCCCGACCACCTCTTTAGGCAGATATACTCCTTCGCACACCTCTCCCAATGCGTGACGTCTGCGCAGTTGACCTGCACGGGCCCCTCCAGGGTTCTCCACCCACGTGGCGCAACCTGCAGTAGCAGGGGTGCCACAATGGGTAGCGGCACTTTGAAGAGAAGCATCCCCATAACATGTGGCATAATGGACTAATCCAACTGACAATGACTATTCCAATCCTGAAATCATAATATATACTTATTGGCACACAGGCAGGGGCAAAAACTCATTGTATAGCTTTGCTCAATAAATGTGAATTTTTACACCTGTATTCATTTCCAGCTGCCAAATCACAGGGTTTATATTTTTATATTCTCATATTATCAATTCATCTCCAAATGCAATTCATAAAAAAAGTTCCCAAATACATACAATTACAGAGTAACCATTCAGAGAGAACTGATGCCTAATGACAAAAGAATGACAGGGCCACAGCCAGCTCATTAGAAACAATGACTGCATTGGGGTGAACTGCAAAACTGTTGGCGGCCACAGTCATGTCCCAGGCATCTACTATAGCCACTTTCATGTCCGCAAACACGTTCCTCTGAGCCTGGTTCTGCATGTAGCCATACCAGTTACTGAGGTGGGTCATCATTGAGCCTAGTTCCCTGATGTTCTCCAGCTTTATAACAACACTTGCCTTGGGGCTGCGGGCGAGTAGCCGCAGAATTGCCCTGCGGATATTTTGTAGCCTTCTGATGAAAAGTTCTGGGGGGTAAAATCGGAAATGCTGGCCAATTCCAATGACCACTTGAACATCTTCCATCCCACCGCCAACTGCGATGCTGTCCAGTACTTCCGGAATGGTGACTGTTCCCTTTATGGTGACAGAGCGAGAGCCAACCCAAGGATGATAATGCCTTACCCATCGGACAGTGATGTTGCTATGGGCATCAAAAGCCACTCTTGACTCAGCCCCATTTTTTATTAATTTCAGGCCTAAGGAAACATAATGAATAAAGAGGACAAGTGTAAGGTACCTTTTGACCAAGTGCCACATAGTGCTTTGCACCGTAGAAATCCAAATTCATCCGACAGGATTCAAGGAGTCACGTCTGGACTAGAGACTTGTGTTAAGGAAATTGCATAACATTCAAATGTACACTGTTATAATCATTCAAAAGACTCAACTGATACATAAGCCAAGCTGTTGCATTTTCCCCTTTGACTTCACCAAGTCATTACCTTTCAGCTTTCTTCCCAAATACTCAATCCACTGGCGTACAGTGGAGTCACCCAATATGTAGAGGGTCTTTCCCTTTAAACATTTGGTAATGGCATCTTCACTGAGGAAAGGCAGTGTCTGACAGAAGGAAGAAGACCACTGGTTTAAATGACAAAATCCCCCAGGAAAAGGGGAATTCATTCCTGTTACACACTTCTCAGTTGGTCTGTGTGCACCTGAAAAGATTGAAAAAGACAGAAAAAAAGAGATGGTTGAATGCACATTGGATGTCACCATGTTCAATGATATTATGGTTATGTTGATCTACACAATATCATCTTAGCGGTTAGTACTACTAATATCTTGGTAAAATACAGAATTCATGCAGCACAATCTCAAAGCGCTTCACTGAGAATGGGACAATCACCGCAGCCACCACTGATAGCAGCCATTTTGAGACAGAAAGCTCACATCACACACTTGCCTTGACTGATGTGCGAAAGCTCATATCATACATCAGTCAAGGTAGGGAGGGAGGGAACTACTGAGCCAGCTATACTCAGGGTTAGTAAAGTGGCCAGATTACTGAAGCAGATTAGGAATAGGATACCAGGGAAGACTCTACTCGTTGGAAAATATGTTGGGAGATCTTCAATAACCACAGAAGGTCAGGACTTTGGTTTAAGGTCTCTTCTGAAAGAAGGCATCTTGCATGTGCTTCAGTCATTCCATTGGCAAGCTATTTACTCGCTTTCAATAGTAGTGCCCCCTGCTGGCCAATCAATTTTTGCTGGCCTCAAGAAGTCAATACTTCCTTGTTCTGAGCCATTGGTTAGCAGATAAGTTACAAGTTAGTTTTCTTCTGAGAAATTTTTTTTTTTATTTCCCGTTTCATGAAATTTGAATTTTAGGGAGCCACCTTGGAATGACCCTCACAAATAAAAAGGAACATGAGATGGGTGCGTGGGGGTTGGACTCAGACAAAGATGTGAAAGTCCCGTCAGGGCTTTATTAACGGATTGTCCAATGAGCGTAGTCGAAAATAAGCAAAGTTCTTACACAGAAAATCCAGCCAAAACCAATGTACAGTACTGAGGGAGAAGGCAGTCTCGCAATCGGTACAGCATGTAAAAAGTCCAGTAACCATCAAAGCTGTCAGCGGGGCAGTAGTGCAAACGGACGGTAGGCAGGCTCGGAGTCGAAGGCGATGGAAGAGTCAAGACCGAAGATCGTTAGGAATAAACCTATCCTGACCCAGCGTTAGTAAATTAGTAAATGACATGAACGTGAAACGTAAACATGAACACATGGTTAGAATGTAAGTATTACCCAATCCTGACAGGCTTGAATATGTTTCTTATTTGTATTCCAGTGTTTTTCCTTCAAAAAATATGAACATGACATTGAAACATTTCAAACAAACTTTCACAGAAATCCCATGAGCTTCATTTCTTAACTCACCCACATTAGCTCAAGTTCAGCTACACAAGCTTCAGGATAGAACTGCGCTAACATATGCTGAAAACATATTCTAAAAGTAAACATTTTATTTCAAGAAAAACATGTTGGTAGATAAAAAAAGAAGTTCCATGCTTCTTATTCAGGCCACATTTTTATTTTTATTTTATTATTTGTTTGGCTCTGTGCTGCAGCACATTTGAAATTGATTTGAAATAAAACGATGAACATGACATCTCAGTGCCGACTGTTACCGCTGATCCATATTGGGTGATCTGTGCAGGAATTACAACCTCTATTTTTCATGTGATGTACCCGCCATCATTGCCTCCCCCTTGTCCAGTAATGATATTGGTCGAACGATTTTACTTGTATGCCAGTTACAATTCTACTTGATTTCTACAAGTCTGTGATTTGTTTTATGGAAAAGCGATTAGGAGGTTGATACAATGCATATCTTACTCCATCACTGTGCTAGGAGTTCGCTAGCCACCTACTAGCCAGCAAGTAGCCTATTGCTGCAGCCAAAAACTGAATAAAGTTTAACCGTTGTTCAAGAGGCTCTAATGAGTAAGACTTTATTTGAGCTTGTTGCCGTTTCACAAGACTATCATGCTCTGATCATGCAAGCCGTTATCAAGACATCCCTGTTTACTATTGTTTTAGTTGGTAGTTAGTTATTTAGTTAGTCGTGTGCGTAACTGAATAAAAGTAAGTACGCATTTCTCATGACTCTTGCTTAGTTTTAAACCAACTACTGTTTATATTCGGTGAAGCATTCCGAATGCCGTTGTTTAATTTGCGATTGTACAACGTGACGTTATTATCGTTATTGAGAGATTTTGTTTATTAATATGACGCTTTTTGCGATTTATGCACATTGTAACGTGTAGCTATAGTTTAGACGGAATTCAAACCATGTGTTGTATTTAGTATTTGTAATAAGTTGAGTGGCTACCAATGGTGTAATAACTACATGCTGGCTAACTTGCAATTTACTTGCACAAGAATGTCCGTCGGTTTCTATAAGGCAGAGTGATATGCTATTTAGGTATCGTTTGAGTATGTTTATTCCTGTACTCGTTGCTAACCGATATATAGCCAGGAAATGGTGTCTATATGTATTATATTGCCATTTGATTTAAGAAGCCCTACACAGTTTAGGCATTATAAATGCAGTTTATTTTGGTCTTGCCATTGCAACAATATTAATTGTGCATAGAGTTATGGGAATGTATAGTTTACACATTCCTGTTCACAGTTAACTATATGCTGTGAAGTAATAGAACATAAATATTAGCAACTGTTGGTGTAACCGGATATTTATACTGATTGTTGTATATTCTGTGTTCCTCTGGACCACACACTCCTGCCGGAATGACACGGACGCGCCTTCCTCAAGCCCAATTATTGCAACAATTACTGTTTGTTTTCTTCTGTGACCGTGACTCCGAGGCGAGTGCAATATTTTGGGGGAGAACGGTCCCTTGGCCTAATGGACAGATTGGCTCTTGTGGCGTTAGACTAGCACACACACAACATTTTGAGTCGCAGATGCCTTACTTGGCTAACAGCTGAGCTTCCTCTTTTGTAAGACTAGGACCTGGAGACATGTAGGACTTTGTGATGGTCAATGAGTTGCAGGGAAGGGTCTTGGGCTGGTAGCAGGCATAATATTCTCCATCTTCCTTCTTCCTGTACTCACAAAGGGGTCTGTCTGAGCTCAGCCGGAGGGCACACTGAGACGTCTCCTTTTTTCCCGCACTGATAAAGGTTCCCATGTACATGGCCTTACTGTAGTCATGCATCCAGTCTCTCTGGAGGATCTTAACTGACTCAGATGAGTGGATCAGCCACACAGAGACTTGCACCTCTCCGGGCCAAAACAAGCGGAAACGCACGCGGTAGGAGCCATTGAAGAAGTCGGTGACATCTCCCGATGCGCCTGCCTTGAGGTTTGGAGAGTAGATCCGGGCCAGGATGAAATCACCGCCATTGGCTTTTGGATGGCCCGCATAGTTCCTCATCTCCACCAGCACATTCAATGTATCCCCCACACAGTAGTGAGCCCTGGGCTGCTCTAGTCTGACCAGACTGTGCTCAGCACTGGAAGAGTTATTGAAAGAGGTGAAGTTGGAGGTTGAGGGAGCCCATGCTAATGACAATATGACTTCATCAACTGTCATTTCTTTGTGAGGGGTGTTGAATTGTTCCTGCAATGACATTACAAGGGAGATTTAATTCATGAACATCTGAAATTGAAAAGCCTTTTTGAGATTTACTGTCTTGGCTGTTCATGACATTACATTGCATTAATGGCGTTTGGCAGACGCTCTTATCCAGAGCAATGCTAGGGATAAGTGTGCTGACAGACCCTAGAGGGAAAGCAGATAATAATTTTGAAAGGAACCTGAAACATAACTTGCACCCCACCCCATAACCTAAATATAATAATCATCCTCAAAATCCCTTTCATTCTCTTTCTATTTTCAAAGTGAAAGCATGAATTAATTTCTTGCAGAATTAATAAAAACTAGTAATATAATCGCATGTAATGACATCTTTTGAAAGAGTAATAAACCGTAAATCACTTTTTTTAGTTGTCTCCGTCCTATTGTTTAAAATAATATATATATTATTAAGCCGTGTCACTCCACCGTGCCACCATTTTGTGTAAAAAAAAGAGCAACCTAGAATGAAAAGTTTCATTCGAGCCAGCCCCAATCCGGGACATGGCCGCAGGTCGAAAACCGGCATCGACGTAAACAAATGAACTCCCGAACTCCGCCCCTCTTGTTGATTGATGGGTAGGACTATTGATCCTGCCGGCAAGAGTGGACACGCCCACAATCACGTCATATCGTCTCCAGGCTCCAGCACCGAAGCGGAAAGTTTGCTCGTGGTGTTTCCTTACGAACGGTCATTTACAAGTCTTTAAATGAGCGCAAAATGTAGTCATGAGGATAATAAAATCGTAGTGAACACCAGAAACACAGATTTGCACTTTTCATTACCAGGAAGACCGTGGTTAACAACAGCTCATGACATTAGCCGACAAAATGAAGTCGTTAACACCGCTTCTCCAACGTAATGTTAAAAAGGATGATCAAGTAGGCGGTCTGGTTACTTAGTCAAGCAGCTAGTCATTCTGCTTTTCATGGTTATGGATCATAATGTAGTTGACGTAGGATTTCATAACATTAATTCATCTTATTTTTCCATTCCCTTGTGGTCATTCTTGACTGGCGCCTCACCGAATGCCTACCCCCCCAACTGATTTTGCTGCCTTTTTCCAAATCGCATCTTTTAAAACTGCAGTGAGCGGAGACTGGGCAAAAAGATGGAGTTTCATTTAAGCGTTATGGAACGAAAACCTGTAGAATATCGTGGATATTGGCACAGCCAGCGGGGTGGTGAGGCACGACGCGAAGCCCTTTAAATTAATGTAATGTAGTAAACAGTGCCCTCTAATGGTACATTTATGTAGTATTTACTATTCTGGCCTCCTTTCTTCATTCACGTTAGTGAGAATCAGTTTCTCCCCCTCTATCAGCTATAAAACGGGTAAAAAAGCATATTAGACATTCTCTTGCAAACTGTGCATTGAATTACATTGACTAAGCAGTAACAAGACATGAATTTAAATAGATGATCAATGTTTTACATTGGAAGAATGCTAATCAAGTGTTTTGACATTATCTGTTTTTTGTTGTTGTTGTTGTTGTTGTTGATGTTCAGTACTTGTATACCCTTTTGCACTGTACCTACCTTCAGATATAAAAATTTTTTTGGATACAATAGCACAATTTTACTGATGGTGACCTACATTGGCATGGTTGCCATCTTCAAGCGCGGACTGAAGACGCACCTCTTCAAGCTGCACCTCTCCCTGTCCCTCCCTACCTCCCTGTTAAACCTTAATTGTTGTCTTTACCTGTGTTTTTTGCTTTTTATTAGGATGATACCTTTGCTGGTTTTGTTTGGCAAGGTGAGCAGTTTATTTTTGTGTGTTGCAGTATTACTATTTATAAAAAATAATAATTATTGAAAAAATATACACACTGGTCCTTAACCTTCTTGTACAGTTTGCAGTCGAAATTTGTACTTCCCTCTAGGGTCTTTCAGCGCACTTATCCCTGGTATGGGTATGCACTTTGCACTTTGTTGTCCGTCGCTCTGGATAAGAGCGTCTGCCAAATGCCATTAATGTAATGTAATGTAATGGCCCTCGTCTATCAAATTGCCATTTGTCACTTTTAAATGTGACAAACACCATGATCTATGGAGGACGGTATTTCACTCTCATGCATGCCAAGTGTGTATGATGGAAGTGACAATAAAAACTGATTCTGATTCTGATTCTGAGGACTTCTACAAGTAATGGGTGTGTAACCATTTAACAAGTTGCTGCCAAATGATTGGCTGATTTTTGCATTTTCAAGCGAGTGCACAGAGTGTATATAATATTGCCTGTCCTACATGCGTGATACATACTCTGTGTATGGCCCCACCTCCCAAAAAATGGCCCCTTGTACTTATGTTCCTGTGTCGTCTGTTAGTTTATCATTGTTTATCATCATTATTCTTGTAATTTATTATTTTTCATATTCATGTCTGTTGTTCTATTTATATTCATTAGTCTTTGCACTCGTCTTCCCCTGTGATGTCTGAGTCTGAATGTTTACTAGCCCAGTCACTCCCCTGTCTGCGTGCCCCACTATTCGGGTGTTTACGGTAGTTCCGGGGTTCAACCTTCCTTCCAATCTTGCATTCCTTACTTCCTGTTTTCTCTCCATTTCATTACATTATTGGCATTTGGCAGACGCTCTTATCCAGAGCGACGTACAACAAAGTGCATATCCATAACCAGGGATAAGTTCGCTGAAAGACCCTAGAGGGAAGTACAATTTCAACTGCTACCTGTACAACAAAGATAAGGACGAGGGCCTTTTTTTTTTTGAGAACAAAGAAACAAAGAAACAGAGCAAAAGTGACCAAAGTTAACTATCCAAACACTGCTTACCTAGCCAACTAAAAATACCGATACACAAAGCAAGTCACAGAGACAACAATTTAGGTTCACAGGGAGGTAGGGAGGGATGGGGAGAGGTGCTGCTTGAAGAGGTGTGTCTTCAGCTTGCACTTGAAGGTGGGGAGAGATTCTACAGTTCTGACCTCAACGGGGAGTTCGTTCCACCACCGTGGAGCCAGAACAGACAGTAATCGCGAGCGTGAGGTGGAGGTTCGGAGAGGAGGAGGTGCCAAGCGGCCTGTGGAGGCTGAACGAAGAGGTCTGGCAGGGGTGTAGGGTCTGATGATTTTTTGTAGATAAGCTGGGGAAGACCCTTTAACTGCTTGGAAGGCTAGCACCAATGTTTTGAATTTGATGCGAGCCATGACAGGCAGCCAGTGGAGGGAAGTAAGCAAGGGGGTGACGTGTGAGTATTTGGGAAGGTTGAAGACCAGACGAGCTGCTGCATTCTGGATGAGTTGGAGGGGTCTGATGGCGGACGGTGGGAGGCCAGCCAAGAGGGAATTGCAGTAGTCCAGGCGGGACAGAACCATCGCTTGGACCAGGAGCTGGGTCGAGTAGGGGGTGAGAAAGGGGCGGATTCTCCGTATGTTGTATAGGAAGAAGACCGGGTCACCGCCGCAATGTTCTCGGGGGGGGGGGGACAGTCTGCTGTCCATCACCACGCCGAGGTTCCTTGCACTGGGTGACGGGGTGAGTGTGGTATCCCCGAGGGAAATGGAGAGATCCAGATGGGGAGAGGTTTTAGCAGGGATGAATATCATTTCAGTCTTGCCTGGGTTGAGCTTTAGATGGTGGTTGTCCATCCAGCTCTGGATGTCCCTCAGGCAAGCAGAGATACGGGCTGAAACCTGCGTATCAGACGGCGGGAACGAGACGAAGAGTTGGGTATCGTCCGCGTAGCAGTGGTAGGATAGCCCATGTGCAGTGATCACAGGGCCAAGGGAGCGAATGTAAAGAGAAAAAAGAAGCGGGCCTAGGACTGAGCCCTGGGGAACTCCTGTGGCGAGGGGCCGAGGTGTCGATACCGAACCAGCCCAGGCAACCTGGAAGGAGCGACCAGAGAGGTAGGACTCAATCCAGTCCAGGGCTGTGCCACAGATGCCCGTTGCTGACAGGGCAGACAGGAGGATGGAGTGATCCACAGTGTCGAAGGCAGCAGAGAGATCTAGAAGAATGAGGACAGAGGAGAGGGAGGCTGCTCGTGCGGCATGGAGTGACTCACTGACGGAGAGGAGCGCAGTCTTTTCGAGTGGCCCGATCTGAAGCCAGACTGATGGGGGTCTAGCAGGTTGTTGTTAGAAAAGAAAGAAGAAAGTTGAGTAGAAGCGGCTCGTTCTATAGTTTTAGAAAGGAAAGGAAGAAGAGATACCGGGCGGTAGTTCTGGATGATGGAGGGATCCAGAGTAGGCTTTTTTAGCAGCGGAGTGATGTGGGCCCTATTGGAGGATGTCAGAAAACAGCCGGAAGACAGGGAAGAGTTGACAAGGGAGGTGACAAATGGGAGAATGTCAGGTGTGATAGTTTGGAGAAGAGAAGAGGGGATAGGGTCAATGGCACAGGTTGTAGGGCGGTGGCAGAGCAGGAGTTGAGAAACATCAGAGTCTGTAAGGGGGGAGAAAGTGGAAAAGGAAGGGATGGGCCTAGAGGGGGGGAAGGGCACAGTGAGGGGGGCGGTGGTTGTACAGGATCTACAGATGACTGTGACCTTCTCATCGAAGAAATCAGCAAAGTCATCAGCAGCAAAGGAGGACTGAGGAGGAGGCGGTGCATTGAGGAGAGAGGAGAAAATAGAGAAAAGTTTCCGGGGGTTAGAACCGGAGTTCTGAATTTGTGTTTGAAAGTATTTTGCTTTGGCGGCAGTGACAGCGGAAGAGAATGCTGCCAGGAGAGACTGGTAAGTCGTGAGGTCTGAAGCGTCTCTGGATTTCCCCCACTTCCTCTCCACTGCACGGAGGCTGGCCCTGGAGGTACGGAGGGTGTCAGATATCCAAGGACTGGGAGGGGATGTGCGAGGTGGCTTTGAGACAGGCGGACAGAGAGAGTCAAAGGCGGAGGAGAGAGATGAAAGGAGGGTGGCAGATGCAGAGTTAGTGGGGAGTTTGAAGAAGGATTCAAGAGGGGCGATGACGGTGCTGGCAAAGGAAGAGGGTGAGAGGGAGTGGAGGTTATGGCGGGCTGAGGAAGTGTGGGTGGGAGGAGGGGGAGGAGGATGAGGACGAAGAGGGAGGGAGAATGAGATGAAGTGATCAGATGTATGCAGAGGGGTAACCGTGAAATCGGAGCATGAGCAGTTCCTCACAAAGACAAGGTCTAGGACATTGCCCGCCTTGTGGGTTGGAGGAGAGTGATGCAGGGAGAGGCCAAAGGAGTGGATTAGCGGTAGGAAGGCAGCAGCCTGGGAGGCTTCTAGGTGGATGTTGAGGTCTCCAAGGAGAATCAGTGGGGTGCCATCCTCAGGGAAGGAGCTGAGAAGGGTGTCTAGCTCATCAAGGAATTTTCCCAGGGGCCCTGGAGGACGGTAGATAACTGCAATGAAAAGGTTAGTAGGGTAGGATACTGCAACAGAATGGAATTCAAAAGTGGATATGGACAGGTCAGAGAGGGGGAGAACAGAATTTCCACGAGGGGGAAATTAAAGACCAGTACCACTGCCACGGCCGGAAGGCCGGGGAGTGTGCGAGAAGGAGAAGGAGGATGAGAGGGCAGCGGGAGTGGCGGTGTTGTCAGGTGTGATCCAGGATCTCTGTGAGGTCAAGGAATTGTAGGGACTGGAGGGAGGCATACGCAGGGATGAAGTCAGCCTTCTGAGTGGCAGACTGGCAGTTCCATAGTCCCCCTGTGACAGCAAAGTCCTCACAGGGGGTCAGCGGGGGGTAGCTGAGGTTCGAGGGGTTCCGACCCCGTGGAGGCCCACGTCGCAGGGGGGGTCTTCGAGGGAGTGAGCACACTGGGATGGGGTGAAACATAACATCACAAACTGGGACGGAGCGATGCTAGCGTCTGAGCACGCCTATTTATATGGCCTACAATTGCTCACAAGCAATATCAAATCAAAGCTAATCTACTGATAAATTCCACAGCTATTTAAGCTATTTAAGACAAATGTTCAATCACTCTCCAGGTATGCAACCAGTAGAAGTGATTAACAGGTAATAGACAAACAAACTGGCTCAAGCCCTAACCCTTGCTGTTCAAATGAGCAATTTAAAAATCAACGTTACCGCGTCTAGAGGAAAGTCCGCAGCGATACTAAACACCTGGTCAGAATGATGCACTTACAAACTCATGTTTGTACATAGCACCGATATACTAATCCCAACTAACATAGAAGTTGTACAGTACTAATTATACTAACACACTAATATGTTTGTCAAACTAACAAACTAACATTCACTAGTTTAGGGTATTTGTAATTTAAAACACTTAACTAACTTACTAACGCATCTCCAGTTTCAATTCTGTTCTGTAACTCCGCCTCCCTATTCTATCACTGATTACTTGCTTAGTTTCAGCAAAGTATTTGCACCTGTCTCTCTGTATCTCTGCATTTCCTGATTCTCTGCAATTGTCTACTCCCTAGTCCGGAGCCGTTTGTAGTACATGTGTGTCTTTGTGAATCCAGTCCAAGTTTTCGTTTCCCCCTCGTGATTGTGCTATTACCCTTTCATGTGTCTCACCTGATGTATATTTGTGAGACCGCCCTCACTCCCATGTCCCGCCTAGTTTGTCTCATTCCCCTGTGTATTTATACCTGTCCTTTTCAGTTGCACCTGGCTAGTTTGCCATGTCCCGAGCCCTTTATTCCTTCCCCCAGTTCTAGCCTCCTTGTTTCCTTGCCCTTTCCCTTGTTCCTGAGTCCTTGCCCTTGTTTATCTGGATTTGACCCCTGCCTGCTTCCCTGGACTCTTCTTTGGTTGTTGTGGATATCGGTACCTCTGCCTTGTTGGACTGACCCCCTGGTTTTTGACCTTGGCCCGTTTTTTGACTCTGCTCTGTCTGCCCCTGCTTTTGCAATTAAACCTGCCATTTTTTCTGCACCCCTTTCTGCTTTTGGTTCTTCTGTTCCCCCCGGCATATCACCTTGTATATAAAAAAAAGCTACTGCACATGGACACAATCTTCCCTGCCAAACAACCCCCTACCCCCAAGTCCACCATTGCAGTCTCTCCCTGATGCACAAATGCTATCCCCCCATGTCTTATTTCAGGGGGAGGGCCCCAACACTGGCACAAAATGCTTCTGAAAATTCTGAAATCCTAACATGAACAATGAACTGGCACCATAAATCCATGAGAAATGAAATTGCTGTTACCCATATTGATGTCCATCCGTATTGTTTGCAAAGATATATAGAGGAAAAAAAAATAGCACAAATGAATATTACTTTCTTTCTTGAATATTTGCATGCCTGTTTTCCAACACAATGCATTTCAGCTGATGGAAGGTCTGGTGCTGCGCTCTGCGGATAAATTAATACAATTTAGATTATTATAGACTTTATAGACATTGTAGACTCAATAAGTACTAGAAATATAGTATGTGTGGCCCGAAATCCTTTCGCTATGGCGAAGCAGCAATATGAGAACTTGGCCACATGGCCTACTCAATGCCGGAGCCCAGAATTGTCCAATTTCAACTTTTTCCCCACACTATTGTGTCATGTGCTGTAACTTCACAGTCAATGTTCATAATTTAATCATTTAAAATCTACCCTCTGGCATATTACTTAACCTCTCGGCCCAGGGTTTTTTTTTCATTCATTCCTTTTATTCAGCCTGCAATTTTCAATCACTTTGCAAACAGGATATACTGCTTGTAAGCATTAAAAGGTTCTATCTGCATAACCTATTTTAATAGGCCATTGCTTTAACTACAGCAGTTCCTTATTTTGTAATGTGTGTGTGGTAAAACAAATGTGGGACCTCACCTTCTCCACATTTTCTAAATCCACATACTACAAGAAATAAGGTAATGTCAGTCTCCTTTTCACAACAAGTGAACAGCGGACCAAATGCATAATAGTTCCTCATTCTATAAATGTGCTAACTCGGAGAAACGTTGCAAGAATGTCCATTGTTTTGAATTTATCTGGATCTAACAATGCAGAATGCTCATTTTTGGTGGTATTGTCTTCACATTTCAAAGGAGATTTGTCCAGTGTTGGGACTTAGCTCCAGTGTATTTCTAAGCACACAAGCTACAATAATCAGTCAAAAACAGAAAATCTTTTGAGTGAGAAAAAAACTTCCACTTTCACTGTGTTTGGACTTCTGTAACATTGTTTCAGTAATATTTGGAGCAATTCTGACTCCAAAGGGTTACCTGTCAGAAGAGACCAGGGTTATGCCTGTAGTCAGGGCACAAGAATAGCAACTTTTATTTTGGGTCTGTGATTCTTAAGCTTGAGTGAAGAAAAGGGTTGATACTTAAGGGGTTAATCACATGTATAGAATAATTTCATTTTTATTTGTATTGCTTCTTCAAATTAGATGTGGAATCCTTTGAAGCAGAGAGTTATTTCACTGCAGGTACGTTTATAGTACCCTTTAAAAACAAAGGACTGATTTTATTAACATGAAGTAGATTTTGATTATGACACATTGTGTTTAGCCTTATTAGCTGCAGGCTGGGAGCACTATAACTATAGTTGAGAGGCACACCCTTTAGTAGACATTACACAGACTAATGTCAGGGAGAGAGACAATTGAGTAACTGATGGCACATTATTTAGGAGTGTCGTGTGTGTCCATTTTACTTCTCTCATACATTTCCCGGTGTCTAAATGTGCTACACAACTAAAGCATAACATATATCAACCTATAGCGTTTAATCAACCACAATACATGATGGACAGTCATCACTCCAACTCACCTAAATAAATAAAATAATTTTAAACTACTACTCATTAAGCACATGTATATAATAATTTTAATTTGGAACATTCTTTTAACTGCCAAAGAAATTTGTGGGTATGTATCACTTCATATATCTCGTCCCCACAGAAATCTGGATTCTTATAAAGATTCCTTTATCCAGTTGCACTGTCGGAATGTGTTGCCTTTGACTGGGTTCATGTGTGACCCCAAAATATATGTCATCACCTAATGAAATCAATCCAAATGAAACCAGAAGAAAATTGTATGTATTTATTGATTACATGTTGCTTGACAAAGTCGAGAAATTTTGGAAGGATCAAATAGTTTGTCCAACAAATCTTTGGACGAGTGACAGGCAGGATTCAAATCCCACCTTGGACGCAAGCAAAAGCCTAGGACTCTGGGAACGTGGGTTGCACTCACTCTAGATTTTACTCATGGAATTTACACATGTAAGACCGTAGAAATGTGATGCCACCATAGATCTAATTCCCTATATTCTATTCACCCAGTACATACAGCTTAGGCTATTGTGAAAACCACATTTTCCTAACCAAATTGATTATCCACTGTTACATAATGTCAGAGATATCAAACTTTGAATCTTTTAATAATTGTTGGAATTCAAATGTATGGCCATCTGATCCTCAAGGGTCAAAGACAGTAGCAATAATTGCTTGAAAACACTAACAGCAGATAATCCACAGTGTATACCAATAATACTAAGCAAATGGCAAAGGTTTTGGTATTGTTAGATCAAACTTGTTTGCACTCTGTATTCTGAACCAGTTCAGATATGTTCCAATATCATGAGAAAACTGGTTTAGACTTTTCTTTAGTATTCTGTCAAAAATAAATAATTAAGAAATGGTTTATGTGAAAACCGAGAAACTAGGCACAAGAAAAAAACATAATACAGGAGTACTCACCTGCCCTGGCCTTTCCATGGATTTAATAACTTCCTTTTAATTTTCCATCTATTGCACTTAACAATACTACTTGAATTACACTATTCTGATCAACAGAATTTTCTGGGAGTGGATCAATGGTTAGTCAATAAAAGTAATACACTCACTTCCAATTGTAACCCTTAAGGAAGTGCGGACAAGGAAAGAGAGCATGGAAAGATTAAGTCAGAATAAGCAAATTGTTTCAAAGGATTCCACATCTAATTTGAATAAACATTTGGAGGGTGTGTGTGTGTGTGTGAGTGTGTCAGCTTGTTAGTTCTTTCACTGTAGGCAAGCAAGTAGATACATTCTGACATATCCTGCTTCGCAATATTTGAGACAGGCAGCAGCAGGCTAGGAGCACAATGCAAATTTAACTAGAGTCGACAGGCAGAGGTGGATTCAGGGCAGAGGAACCAAGAGCAGACTCAGGGGTACATGAAAGGCAGGTTTATTAACAGGAGCAGATCCAAAACACAATCCAGAAACAGGCAATGGACAAACAAGAATTTATATTGTAACTAAAAGAATAACTAGAAAGATCACCCTCAGCCTTTTACACTGGCATAACTGTAATATTGTCCAAAAGAAAATCCAAAGAAGGAAAGGGAAAAGGGAGGATGGGTAGCAGCACTTTGAAGAGAAGCATCCCCATAACATGTGGCATAACGGACCAATCCAACTGACAACTGACTAATCCAATCCTGAAATCATAATATATACTTATTGGCACACAGGCAGGGGCAAAAACTCATTGTATAGCTTTGCTCAATAAATGTGAATTTTTACACCTGTATTCATTTCCAGCTGCCAGATCACAGGGTTCATATTTTTATATTCTCATATTATCAATTCAGCTCCAAATGCAATTCATTAAAAAAGTTCCCGAATACATACAATTACAGAGTAACCATTCAGAGAGAACCGATGCCTAATGACAGAAGAATGACAGGGCCACAGCCAGCTCATTAGAAACAATGACTGCATCGGGGTGAACTGCAAAACTGTTGGCGGCCACAGTCATGTCCCAGGCATCTACTATAGCCACTTTCATGTCCGCAAACACCTTCCTCTGAGCCTGGTTCTGCATGTAGCCATACCAGTTACTGTACAGGTGGGTCATCATTGAGTCTAATTCCCTGATGTTCTCCAGCTTTATAATAACACTTGCCTTGGGGCTGCGGGCGAGTAGCCGCAGAATTGCCCAGCGGATATTTTGTAGCCTTCTGATGAAAAGTTCTGGGGGATATAATCGGAAATGCTGGCCAATTCCAATGACCACTTGAACATCTTCCATCCCACCGTCAACTGCGATGCTGTCCAGTACTTCCGGAATGGTGACTGTTCCCTTTATGGTGACAGAGCGAGAGCCAACCCAAGGATGATAATGCCTTACCCATCGGACAGTGATGTTGCTATGGGCATCAAAAGCCACTCTTGACTCAGCCCCATTTTTTATTAATTTCAGGCCTAAGGAAACATAATGAATAAAGAGGACAAGTGTAAGGTACCTTTTGACCAAGTGCCACAAAGTGCTTTGCACCGTAGAAATCCAAATTCATCCGACAGGATTCAAGGAGTCACATCTGGACTAGAGACTTGTGTTAAGGAAATTGCATAACATTCAAATGTACACTGTTATAATCATTCAAAAGACTCAACTGATACATAAGCCAAGCTGTTGCATTTTCCCCTTTGACTTCACCAAGTCATTACCTTTCAGCTTTCTTCCCAAATACTCAATCCACTGGCGTACAGTGGAGTCACCCAATATGTAGAGGGTCTTTCCCTTTAAACATTTGGTAATGGCATCTTCACTGAGGAAGGGGAGTGTCTGACAGAAGGAAGAAGACCACTGGTTTAAATGACAAAATCCCCCAGGAAAAGGGGAATTCATTCCTGTTACACACTTCTCAGTTGGTCTGTGTGCACCTGAAAAGATTGAAAAAGACAGAAAAAAAGAGATGGTTGAATGCACATTGGATGTCACCATGTTCAATGATATTATGGTTATGTTGATCTACACAATATCATCTTAGCGGTTAGTACTACTAATATCTTGGTAAAATACAGAATTCATGCAGCACAATCTCAAAGCGCTTCACTGAGAATGGGACAATCACCGCAGCCACCACTGATAGCAGCCATTTTGAGACAGAAAGCTCACATCACACACTTGCCTTGACTGATGTGTGAAAGCTCATATCATACATCAGTCAAGGTAGGGAGGGAGGGAACTACTGAACCAGCTATACTCAGGGTTAGTAAGGTGGCCAGATTACTGAAGCAGATTGGGAAAAGGATACCAGGGAAGACACTATTCGTTGAAAAATATGTTGGGAGATCTTCAATAACCACAGAAGGTCAGGACTTTGGTTTAAGGTCGCTTCTGAAAGAAGGCATCTTGCACGTGCTTCAGTCATTCTATTGGCAAGCTATTCACTCACTTTCAATAGTAGTGCCCCCTGCTGGCCAATCAATTTTTGCTGGCCTCCCACAGAAGTCCCCACAAAGTCAAGACGTCCTTGTCCTGAGCCATTGTTAGCAGTTAAAGTTACAAGTTAATCCAGCTGCCAACCACTGACAAGTTTTCTTCTGAGAAATATTTTTTTTTTTTTCTCGTTTCATGAAATTAGAATTTTAGGGAGGCACATTGGAATGACCCTCACAAATAAAAAGGAACATGAGATGGGTGCGTGGGGGTTATACTCAGACAATGATGTGAAAGTCCCGTCAGGGCTTTATTAACGGATTGTCCAATGAGCGTAGTCGAAAATAAGCAAAGTTCTTACACAGAAAAACCAAAGTACAGTACCGAGGGAGAAGGCAGTCTCGCAATCGGTACAGTCCAGTAGTCCAGTAACCAGGAAAGCTGTCAGCGGGGCAGTAGTGCAAACGGACTGTAGGCAGGCTCGGAGTCGAAGGCGGTGCTAGAGTCAAGACCGAAGATCGTTAGTAATAAACCTTTCCTGACCTAGCGTTAGTAAATTAGTAAATGATATGCACAAGAAACTGAAACATGAACACATGGTTAGAATGCAAGTATTACCCAATCCTGATCTAACATTAGTAGTAAGTAGACACGGGAAAATTAAACCATTCGGGAAGCGTGAGCGATAGCAAGAGAGAGAGAAAAAGCATGAATGCGGAAAAGGTTTGCGGAAAGACACAAAAAAGTGTATGCTAAACAATGAACGGGAAAACATAACATGAATCAAACTTAAACTATGACAAAACTGGAAACGAACTGTGACATGGATAAATTACGTGACAAGACAAGACTAAAAAATAAATCGTAACAAGAACTAAACATGAAACGTAACATGACATGACAATGAACGTAACAAGAAATAAAACATAAAAACGTGGCGAGACTAGACTAACATAATACGTGACAAGACAATAAAATAACTAACACAATAACTAAACATGAAACATGACATGACAAGCATAAAACGTGACAGAACATACCAGTACAACCAAGGACCGTAAGAGGCTTGAATATGTTTCTTATTTGTATTCCAGTGTTTTTCCTTCAAAAAATATGAACATAACATTTAAACATTTAAAACAAACTTTCACAAA
Organism: Conger conger; assembly: GCF_963514075.1. Lineage (NCBI taxonomy): Eukaryota > Metazoa > Chordata > Actinopteri > Anguilliformes > Congridae > Conger > Conger conger. The sequence goes on from NC_083768.1 coordinate 12,561,888, forward strand.
AATCCCATGAGCTTCATTTCTTTTCTCACCCACATTAGCTCAAGTTCAGCTACACCTAATAACATCAGTATCAGCAGCATCAAAAACACAAGCTTCAGGATAGAACTGCGCTAACATATGCTGAAAACATTTTCTAAAAGTGAACATTTTATTTCAAGAAAAACATGTTGGTGGATAAAAAAGAAGTTCCATTCTTCTTATTCAGGCCACTTTTTTTTTCCTTTTCTTTTTTTTTCGCTCTGTGCTGCAGCACATTTTAAATTGATTTGAAATAAAACGATGAACATGACATCTCAGTGCCGACTGTTAGCTCTGATTTGAGGGGGTTTAGATCCATATTGGGTGATCTGTGCAGGGATTACAACCTCTATTTTTCATGTGATGTACCCGCCATCACTGCCTCCCCCTTGTCCAGTAATGATATTGGTCAAACGATTTTACTTGTAAGCCAATACAGTTACAATTCTACTTGATTTCTACATGTCTGTGATTTTTATTTATTCATAGAAAAGCGATTAGGAGGTTGATGCAATGCATATCTTACTCCATCACTGTGCTAGGAGTTCGCTAGCCACCTACTAGCCAGCAAGTAGTCTATTGCTGCAGCCAAAAACTGAATAAAGTTAAACCGTTTTTCAAGAGGCTTTGTTTGTTTTTTTCTGTGACCGTGACTCCAAGGTGAGGTGGCATTAGACCAGCACACACAACATTTTGAGTCGCAGGATGCCTTACTTGGCTAACAGCTGAGCTTCCTCCTTTGTAAGACTAGGACCTGGGGACACGTAGGACTTTGTGGTGGTCAGTGAGTTGCAGGGAAGGGTCTTGGGCTGGTAGCAGGCATAATATTCTCCATCTTCCTTCTTCCTGTACTCACAAAGGGGTCTGTCTGAGCTCAGCCGGAGGGCACACTTAGACGTCTCCTTTTTTCCCCCACTGATGAAGGTTCCCATGTGCATGGCCTTACTGTAGTCATGCATCCAGTCTCTCTGGAGGATCTTAACTGACTCAGATGAGTGGATCAGCCGAACAGAGACTTGCACCTCTCCGGGCCAAAACAAGCGGAAACGCACGCGGTAGGAGCCATTGAAGAAGTCAGTGACATCTCCCGATGCACCTGCCTTGAGGTTTGGAGAGTAGATCCGGGCCAGGATGAAATCACCGCCATAGGCTTTTGGATGGCCTGCATAGTTCCTCATCTCCACCAGCACATTCAATGTATCCCCCACACAGTAGTGAGCCCTGGGCTGCTCTAGTCTGACCAGACTGTGCTCAGCACTGGAAGAGTTATTGAAAGAGGTGAAGTTGGAGGTTGAGGGAGCCCATGCTAATGACAGTATGACTTCATCAACTGTCATTTCTTTGTGAGGGGTGTTAAATTGTTCCTGCAATGACATTACAAGGGAAATTTAATTCATGAACATCTGAAATTGAAAAGCCTTTTTGAGATTTACTGTCTTGGCTGTTCATTACATTACATTGCATTAATGGTGTTTGGCAGACGCTCTTATCCAGAGGAACGCTAGGGATAAGTGTGCTGAAAGACCCGAGAGTGAAAGCAGATAATAATTTTGAAAGGAACCTTTCTATTTTCAAAGTGAAAGCATGAATTAATTTCTTGCAGAATTAATAAAAACTAGTAATAGTAATGACATCTTTTAAAAGAGTAATAAACCCTAGATCACTTTTTTTTAGTTGTCTCCGTTTTATAGGTAACATTAATACTATTGTTTAAAAAAAAAAAAATATATATATATATATATATATTATTAAGCCGTGTCACTCCACCGTGCCACCATTTTGTGTAAAAAAAGAGCAACCTAGAATGAAAAGTTTAGTTCGTGGCACCCCACTTATCCTCCTGGGAGATTTCAACATCCACCTGGAAGCCTCCCAGTCTGCTGCGTTCTTATCACTACTTCACTCCTTTGACCTCTCTCTGCAGCACTCTGCCCCAACTCACAAGACCGGAAACCTTCTCGACCTGATCTTTCTGAGGAACTGCTCCTCTTCTAACCCCAATGTTACCCCTTTACACAAGTCCGATCACCACTTCATTTCCTTCTCCATCCCCCTAGCCCCTCTGCCTCCCTCCCCTTCTCTCACCCCCACTGTTTCTGTCCGATGTAACCTCCGCTCTCTATCACCCTCCTCCCTTGCCCCCAGAGTCACCGCTTCCCTCCCTCCTCTTGAATCCTTCTCCAAACTACCCACTGATTCTGCATCTTCCGCACTGCTTTCTTCTCTCTCCTCATCCCTTGACTCTCTCTCCCGGCCTGCTCGATCCTCCCCTCCCAGCCCATGGGTTTCTGACCTTCTACGTCTACGTTCCTCCAGGCCCAGCCTACGTGCAGCTGAGAGGAAGTGGAGGAAATCAAAAGACCCATCGGACCTGTCTTCCTACCAGTCTCTCCTGGCGGAATTCTCCTCCGCTATCACCACTGCCAAAATAAATTACTTCCAAACAAAAATCCAGAATTCCACTTCTAACCCTCATCAATTGTTCTCCATTTTCTCCTCTCTCCTCAGCACACCTTCCCCACCATCTCAGTCCTCGCTCACTGCTGATGACTTTGCGGTATTTTTTGATGGGAAGGTTGTAGATATCCGCAACACCTTCGCGACCACCACCACTTCTATGCCTGCCTCCCTTTCTGTGTCTGCCCCCTGTTTCTCCTCTTTCTGTCCCCTTACAGATGCTGATGTGTCTCACCTCCTGCTCTCGCACCGCCCTACTACTTGTGCCCTGGACCCCATCCCCTCAAACCTCTTTCAGGCAATCACGCCTGACATCCTCCCATTTGTCACCTCCCTTGTTAACTCCTCTCTGTCCTCTGGCTGCTTTCCCTCATCATTCAAGAGGGCCTACATCACCCCGCTCCTAAAGAAACCCACTCTAGACCCCTCCTGCATTCAAAACTACCGTCCGGTATCTCTCCTTCCTTTTCTATCCAAATCCATTGAATGAGCTGCCTCCAACCAACTCTCTTCCTTCCTCTCACAGAATAACCTGCTGGACCCCCACCAGTCCGGCTTCAGACCTGGCCACTCGACGAAGACTGCCCTCCTCTCTGTCAATGAGTCCCTTCAGGCTGCACGAGCAACCTCTCTCTCCTCTGTACTGATCCTTCTTGATGTCTCTGCGGCGTTCGACACGGTCAACCACTCCATCCTCTTGGCCTCCCTGGCATCTGTGGCACAGCCTTAGAGTGGATCAAATCTTATCTCTCTGGCCAGTCCTCCCAGGTGTCCTGGGCTGGAGGAGTGTCAACCCCTCGCCCCCTTGTTACAGGAGTCCCCCAGGGCTCAATCCTCGGACCCCTCCTCTTCTCCATCTACACAAGATCCCTTGGCCCTGTTATCTCTGCTCATGGCATTTCCTATCATTGTTATGCCAATGACACCCATATCTTTCTCTCATTCCCCCCATCAGACACACAGGTCTCTACCCTCCCGTACGGCAAAGAATCTTGGGGTGACTCTTGATAACTGCCTCACCCTGGCTCCACAAGTATCCTCCACTGCCAGAACCTGCAGGTTCTTTCTGTATAATATACGCCGTATCCGTCATCTCCTGACTGAGAAAGCCACCCAGCTCCTAGTCCAGGCGCTCGTCATTTCCCGCCTGGATTACTGCAACTCCCATCTCGCCGGTCTCCCAGCGTGTGCCATCAAGCCCCTCCAGCTGGTCCAGAATGCTGACCACAAAGTCTCCTGATCACCAATCAGCCCAGGTCGGCGCATGTCACCCCGCTTCTCATTGGCCTCCACTGGCTTCCCATTGCCGCCCGCATCCGTTTCAAGGCCCTAGTGTTGGCATTTCAGGCTGCTAAGGGGACTGCCCCACCTTACATACAATCCCTGATCACTCCCTACTCCCCAGCTAGACCACTCCGGTCTGCCAGCTCTGGTCGCCTTACGGTTCCCTCTCTACGTGCACCTGGCGGTCGAGCTGCATGTTCACGCCTGTTTTCCGCTCTGGTTCCTCAGTGGTGGAATGACCTGCCTACCACTGTCAGAACAGCAGAATCTCTCCCCCTATTTCGACGCAGACTCAAAACCCACCTTTTCAAACTCTGCCTTAGTCCTCCCTCCTGATTTCCCCTGCCCCTCCTTTCTGATATCCCTATCCATGTCTAACCCCCCCCCCCAAAAAAAAAAAATTCTGATGACAACTGTTTAGAACAGCATTTCCTGTGTATTTTGCTAGTTTCTGGATGTGATGCTCTGACTTATGGTAGAACCTATGCACTTGTAAGTCGCTTTGGATTAAAAGCGTCTGCCAAATGACTAAAATGTAAATGTAAATGAAAATGTACCCGTATCTCCGCCTGCCTGAGAGACATCCAGAGCTGGATGGGCAACCACCATCTAAAGCTCAACCCAGGTAAAACGGAGGTCATCTTCATCCCTGCTTTAACCTCTCCCTTCTCTGATTTCTCCATCTGACTCGGGGACACCACAGTGACCTCATCCCCTAGTGCAAGAAACCTTGGAGTGGTGATGGACAACAGGCTATCCTTCTCTGAGAACATCGCTACGGTGACCCAGGCATGCAGGTTCTTCCTGTACAACATCCGGAGAATCCGGCCCTTTCTCACCACCTACACCACTCAGCTCCTTGTTCAAGCAATGGTCCTGTCCCGCCTGGACTTCCAGCGTCTGCCATCAGACCCCTACAACTGATCCAGAATGCTGCAGCCCATCTGGTATTCAATGTTCCCAGACATTCACATGTCACCCCCCTGCTCCGCAACCTCCACTGGCTGCCTGTTATGGCTCAGATCACATTTAAAACTTTGTACATTTATAGTACCCTTTAAAAACAAAGGACTGATTTTAGTAACATGAAGTAGATTTTGATTATGACACATTGTGTTTAGCCTTATTAGCTGCAGGCTGGGAGCACTATTTAACTATAGTTGAGAGGCACACCCTTGAGTAGACATTACACAGACTAATATAAAGGAGAGAGACAATTGAGTAACTGATGGCAAATTATTTACAGGATAGTGTCGTGTGTGTCTTTATGTGTAGGACTCTACCCATTTTACTTCTCATACATTTCCCTGTGTCTAAATGTGCTACACAATTAAAGCATGACGTATATCAACCTATAGCGTTTAATCAACCACAACACCTGATGGACAGTCATCAGTCCAGCTCACCTAAATAAATAAAATAATTTTAAACTACTACTCATTAAGCATATATATATATAATAATTTTAATTTGGAACTTAGTTGCTCAAGGTGAGAGGCGCCCGGCGGGTGTGGGGATACTCACAAGCCACCGGCTGAGCGCCACTGTGTTGGAGTTCCACCCGGGGAACGAGAGGGTCACCTCTCTGCGACTACGTGTCGCTGGGGGGAAGGCTCTGACTGTCATTTGTGCGTATGCACCAAATGGCAGTTCAGAGTATCCGGCCTTCCTGGAGTCACTGGGTGGCATCCTAGAAAGGGTGCCACCCGGAGACTCCATAGTTCTGCTGGGCGACTTCAACGCTCACGTGGGCAATGACGGAGAAACCTGGAGGGGGGTGATTGGGAGGAACGGCCTGCCTGATCTGAACCCAAGCGATGTTTTGTTATTGGACTTCTGTGCTGGTCATGGATTGTCGATAACAAACACCATGTTCGAGCATAGGGTAGCTCATAAGTGTACTTGGTACCAGAGCACCTTAGGCCAAAGATCGATGATCGACTTTGTGGTCGTATCATCAGACCTGCGGCCGTATGTCTTGGACACTCGGGTGAAGAGAGGAGCAGAGCTGTCAACTGATCACCACCTGGTGGTGAGTTGGATCAAGTGGCCGGGGAGGCTGCCTGACAGACCCGGTAAACCCAAATGTGTAGTGAGGGTGAACTGGGAACGTCTGGCGGAGGCCCCTGTTCGCGAGGTCTTCAACTCCCACCTCCGGAAGAACTTCTCACGCATCCCGGGGGAAGCTGGGGACATGGAGTCCGAGTGGGCCATGTTCAAAGCCTCCATTGCAGAGGCGGCATGCAGGAGCTGTGGCCAGAAGGTCATCGGTGCCTGTCGGGGCGGCAACCCAAGAACCCGCTGGTGGACACCAGCGGTGAGGGAGGCCGTCAAGCTGAAGAAGGAGGCCTTTCGGGCTTGGCTGGCCCGGGGGTCCCCTGAAGCAGCAGACAGGTACCGGGTGGCCAGAAGGGCTGCGGCTTCAGCAGTCGCTGAAGCAAAAACCCGGGTATGGGAGGAGTTCGGGGAGGCTATGGAGAAGGACTTTCGGTTGGCCTCGAGGAAGTTCTGGCAAACCATCCGACGACTCAGAAAGGGAAAGCAGGGCTTGTCTCAGGCTGTTTTCAGCAGGGGAGGAGAACTGCTGACCCGGACTGGGGATATTGTCGGGCAGTGGAAAGAGCACTTTGAGGAGCTCCTGAACCCGAACAACACGTCCTCTGTGGAAGAGGCAGAGCCTGAAGACTCGGGGGAATCTGCACCTATATCCCTGGCGGAAGTTGCTGAGGTAGTCAAAAAGCTCCTCAGTGGCAAGTCGCCGGGTGTAGATGAGATTCGCCCTGAGATGCTGAAGGCTCTGGACATTGTTGGGCTGTCTTGGCTGACACGCCTCTTCAGTGTCGCGTGGAGATCGGGGACAGTACCTGTAGAGTGGCAGACCGGGGTGGTGGTCCCCATTTTCAAGAAGGGGGACCGGAGGGTGTGCTCCAATTACCGGGGTATCACACTCCTCAGCCTCCCTGGGAAAGCTTACTTCCAGGGTACTGGAAAGGAGGCTCCGACCGACAGTCGAACCTCGGATTCAGGAGGAGCAATGTGGCTTCCGTCCTGGCCGTGGAACAGTGGACCAGCTCTTTACCTTGGCAGGGTTGCTGGCAGGGTCATGGGAGTTTGCCCATCCAGTCCACATGTGCTTTGTGGACTTGGAGAAGGCTTTCGACCCTGTCCCCTGAACCCTGTGGGGTGTACTGCGGGAGTATGGGGTACCGGGGCCGTTGTTACGAGCCATCAGGTCCCTGTATAACCAAAGTGAGAGCTGTGTCCGCATTCTCGGCACAAAGTCAAGCACGTTTCCGGTGGGTGTTGGACTCTGCCAAGGTTGCCCCTTGTCACCGGTCCTGTTTGTGGTATTCATGGACAGGATCTCAAGGCGCAGCCGAGGTGAGGAGAGTGTCCGGTTTGGTGACCTCAGAATCGCATCTCTGCTTTTTGCGGATGATGTGGTTCTGCTGGCTTCATCGGACCGTGACCTTCAGCACGCACTGGAGCGGTTTGCAGCCGAGTGTGAAGCGGCCGGGATGAGAGTCAGCACCTCCAAGTCCGAGGCCATGGTTCTCTGCCGGAAAACGGTGGATTGCTCCCTCCGGGTTGGGAACGAGTCTTTGCCCCAAGTGAAGGAGTTCAAGTATCTCGGGGTCTTGTTCACGAGTGAGGGTAGAAGGGAGCGTGAGATCGACAGGCGGATTGGTGCAGCGTCAGCAGTAATGCGGGCGTTGCACCGGACCGTTGTGGTGAAGAAGGAGCTGAGCCGGAAGGCGAAGCTCTCGATTTACTGGTCGATCTACGTCCCAACCCTCACCTATGGTCACGAACTTTGGGTAGTGACCGAAAGAACGAGATCGCGTATACAAGCGGCCGAAATGAGCTTCCTCCGTAGGGTGGCCGGGCTCAGCCTTAGAGATAGGGTGAGGAGCTCGGACATCCGGAGGGAGCTCAGAGTAGAGCCGCTGCTCCTTCGCGTCGAAAGGAGCCAATTGAGGTGGTTCGGGCATCTGATCAGGATGCCTCCCGGGCGCCTCCCTTTGGAGGTTTTCCGGGCTCGTCCAACTGGGCGGAGACCCCGAGGGAGACCCAGAGCCCGCTGGAGAGATTATATATCTCTCCTGGCCAGGGAACGCCTCGGGATCCCCCAGGAGGAGCTAGAATGCGTTGCTGGGGAGAGGGACGCCTGGAATACCCGGCTTTGCCTACTGCCCCCGCGACCCGACTCCGGATAAGCGGGTGATGATGGATGGATGGATGGAACTTTCTTTTAACTGCCAAAGAAATTTGTGGGTATGTATCACTTGATATCTCGTCCCCACAGAAATCTGGATTCTTATAAAGATTCCTTTATCCAGTTGTAAGCCAGTCATAAGTAACATTTGGTCTCATGCGCTGGTCAGCTTGCTGACTTCCCCCTCCTGGAGCATACATTGTTAGCCCCCACCGTTGGCACACATGCCTGTGCGGGAGACCTAGAGAAGGATTCTTAGAGGCGCCTTCTTGGGCCCTGGGGGCCCTCCTTTTCTCATATTCCTGACAGGTTAGAGCACAGGAATATTGGAGATTTTATTTTGGTGCTCGCATACCAGGCATTTAAACGATCAGCCCCTGTATATATTCAATCCCTTATCAAGACTTATACACCAACAAGACCCCTCCGTTCTGCCACTTCGTGCCGTCTGGTGCCTCCTCCTCGCCACACCTGCACCTCACGCTCATGACTGCTGTCTGTCCTGGTCCCACAGTGGTGGAATGACCTCCCGGTGGATGTCAGAACGGCAGAGTCTCTGACCTCCTTCAAGCGCAGACTGAAGACCCATCTCTTCAGGCTACACCTTTCCCTCCCCAACTCACCACCATGATTAGCCTTAGACTGTAATGGCACTTATGTATAGATTGTATAGATATTGTGACTTGTATAGGTATTGTTATTTCTTGTATTCTAGCTGCAATTGTGGTATGCTAGTTTGAAAGTTGATTGTACTCTTAAAGGGTTCTGATTTTCTGCATGTTTACACTAAGACTCAGAACTATACTTTCCTCTCAGGTCCTCTTTGCACTTGTTCTTGTGTTTAATTTGCACTTTGTTGCACTTTGTGGGCCCCAACACTGGCACAAAATGCTTCTGAAAATTCTGAAATCCTAACATGGACAATGAACTGGCACCATTAATCCATGAGAAATGAAATTGCTGTTACCCATATTGATGTCCATCCGTATTGTTTGCAAAGATACATAGAGAAAAAAAAAATAGCACAAATGAATATTACTTCCTTTCTTGAATATTTGCATGCCTGTTTTCCAACACAATGCATTTCAGCTGATGGAAGGTCTGGTGCTGTGCTCTGCGGACAAATTAATACAATTTAGATTATTATAGACTTTATAGACATTGTAGACTCAATAAGTGCTAGAAATATAGTATGTGTGGCCTGAAATCCTTTCTCTATGGTGAAGCAGCAATATGAGAACTTGGCCACATGGCCTACTCAATGCCGGAGCCCAGAATTGTATTTCTACTTTTTCCCCACACTCTATTGTGTCATGTGCTGTAATATCACATTCTAACTTCACAGTCAATGTTTATGACTTAATCATTTAGAATCTACCCTCTGGCATATTACTTAACCTCTCGGCCCAGGGTTTTTTTTTTCATTCATTCCTTTTTATCAGCCTGCAATTTTCAATCACTTTGCAAACAGGATATACTGCTTGTAAGCTACCTTAGTCCTCCCTCCTGATTTCCCCCGCCCCTCCTTTCTGATATCCCTATCCTTGTCTAACCCCCCCCAAAAAAGAAAAATATAGATAAATAAAATTTGCTCTTATGATGACGACTATGTTTAGAACAGCATTCCATGTGTATTTTCCTAGTTCTGGATGTGATGCTTTGACTTATGGTAGAACCTATGCACTTGTAAGTCGCTTTGGATTAAAAGCGTCTGCCAAATGACAAAAATGTAAATGTAAGCGTTAAAAGGTTCTATCTGCATAACCTATTTTAATAGGCCATTGCTTTAACGACAGCAGTTCCTTATTTTGTAATGTGTGTGTGGTAAAACAAATGTGGGACATCACCTTCTCCACATTTTCTAAATCCACATATTACAAGAAATAAGGTAATGTCAGTCTCCTTTTCACAAGTGAACAGCAGACCAAATGCATAATAGTTTCTCATTCTAAAAATGTGCTCACTCGGAGAAACGTTGCGAGAATGTCCATTGTTTCAAATTTATCTGGATATTAGAAAAACAATGCAGAATGCTCATTTTTGGTGGTATTGTCTTCACATTTCAAAGGAGATTTGTCCAGTGTTGGGACTTAGCTCCAGTGTGTTTCTAAGCACACAAGCTACAATAATCAGTCAAAAACAGAAAATCTTTTGACTGAGAAAAAAACTTCCACGTTTGGGCTTCTGTAACATTGTTTCAGTAATATTTGGAGCAATTCTGACTCTTGGAAAACAAACCCCAAAGGGTTACCTGTCAGAAGAGACCAGGGTTATGCCTGTAGTCAGGGCACAAGAATAGTAACTTTTATTTTGGGTATGTGATTTTTAAGCTTGAGTGAAGAAAAGGGTTGATACTTAAGGGGTTAAGCACATGTATAGAATAATTTCATTTTTATTTGTATTGCTTCTTCAAATTAGATGTGGAATCCTTTGAAGCAGAGAGTTATTTCACTGCAAGTACATTTATAGTACCCTTTAAAAACAAAGGACTGATTTTATTAACATGAAGTAGATTTTGATTATGACACATTGTGTTTAGCCTTATTAGCTGCAGGCTGGGAGCACTATTTAACTATAGTTAAATTATAGGCAAATTATTTACAGGACAGTGTCGTGTGTGTCTTTATGTGTAGGACTCCACCCATTTTACTTCTCATACATTTCCCTGTGTCTGTGTATATCAACCTATAGCGTTTAATCAACCACAACACCTGACAGTCATCAGTCCAGCTCACCTAAATAAATAAAATAATTTTAAACTAATACTCATTAAGCACATATATATAATAATTTTAATTTGGAACTTTCTTTTAACTGCCAAAGAAATTTGTGGGTATGTATCACTTGATATCTCGTCCCCACAGAGATCTGGATTCTTATAAAGATTCCTTTATCCAGTTGTAAGCCAGTCATAAGTAACATTTGGTCTCATGCGCTGGTCAGCTTGCTGACTTCCCCCTCCTGGAGCATACATTGTTAGCCCCCACCGTTGGCACACATGCCTGTGGGGGAGAGCTAGAGAAGGATTCTTAGAGGCGCCTTCTTGGGCCCTGGGGGCCCTCCTTTTCTCACATTCCTGACAGGTTAGAGCACAGGAATATTGGAGATTTTATAAAGATGTTTCATGATAATCCCAGGTCAGAATATAGTAATGTTTGGTGTTATTCTGATTGGTTCAGTGTGACTGGTGTAATGGTCTAGTTTTTGTAACAGTCTACCTTTGATAGCATAACCATTCAGGAGCCGAGGGGAAACTGGGCAAAAGCTGTCTCTGTAGAAGCCATGTGTTTTAGCCCCCTGCCTGGTGGGCCTGGCTGTAAAAGATGGGTGACTCACTTTTAGGGTCAAGAACTAAGGCCTGGATTTCGGAGATAAGGAGAAGAAACCAAACAGTCTGGGGTGTCTCCTTTCCTTTCATTCACCCAAATCAGGTTTATTCAAAAGGTATATTACCATGAGAAGCACAAATACATATTTACAGCATAATGCAGTTATCATGAAAACTCCAGCATTCATAGATATGATGGGGCGACCTATAGTGTAGTGTTTAAGGTCAGGAAGGGCTGCCATTTGTGAGGGGCCTGAGAGCTGGGGTTTCAATGTTGTTTAGACTACCTGTTGGGGAGTTAAGATGTATGAGTGGTCCAAGGCCAGTTGGGTCATGGGAAAAGAATCCTCCAGAACATTGGTGACCTCCCTGTGACCCCATACCTGGTCACTTTCAAGGGGGAAGGCTCCGGACAATGCCACAGTGCCCTCATTTGGGCACTGCTGTCATTACACCGGTGACTGCTCTCCTAGATTAAATATTCAAAACTGCTATTAAGATAGTAAACAGTAGACCCGGTAACACCTTGAAAACATTGCCCATGTGATCCTTGTATTATTGCATTAAGTCTTATGTAATGGTAACAGGAATTGCATGTAAAATGGATAATCAAGAGGGAAGTTTCATGATAACTGCAACATAATAAAACATAAGGGTAATCTGTTTGGTATGGATGTGATCTGATAAAATCAAGGAATCGGATGAGATACATTTCATACCAAATGGAATTTAATAAACTATAGTTTCAGTAACCCATGGGAAAACCTACACGTCCTCTCTTGGTAATCGTCTAATTTTCCCTACTCAACAACCCCCAACGGTGGGGGTCTAAATTCCAGATTTGACCACCCCTCCAGGTTGATTTATGGCACTGCCGCCTGGTTCCAAACGTATGATTTGGCATAAAAGCAAGGGAGACGGACCAATCTGGGAAGATCGTATTTGACTTCCCACACAGCATATTGTACGTGTATGTAAGTATCAGGAAGATCGTATTCGACTTCCCACACAACATGTCTTGTGTATGTATGTATGTGTAGCAGCGGAAGATCGTATTCGACTTTCCACACGGCATATTCTATACTCTGTGTTTGTGTGTAGTCCAAGCAGGCTAGGTATGATTATTTACTCTATCTCTATTCTTAATTTGTGTATTTTGTAATTGATTGTGATATTTTAAAGCTAATAACCTACCTGTCTGCAAATAAACTATTTTGTTTGTAACTTGCGTGATCCCCATGACTCTAATTCATCTTGTACCTTTTCAGCCTAAATTACAACTGAATACTCAGGGGGAAAATGGGGGCCAAAGACTGACCGGTCGGCAGTTTGGTACATTTGTGATAGTTCTAAGCTGTGAGGCCAGCAAGTTTCTGCCAATTAAAGGGTCGGTGACGCACGGCTCTTGTGATTTGGTGCGAAGGGAACCCTTGGGCGTTACGCCGCTGGTTCCTGCCAAATTAGCTCTAAGGAGCCCAGTTAATGCTACGCGGACCTGGGCTCGCAACTATCATGGCAGTTTTGCATGTATTGTGTTGACTGGACCCTCAGCCTCTGAGTTCTACACCAAACTGAGATTTCAGCAATAATGTTAATCGCGAGAGCATATATTGAGTAATGGTGGCGCAGGTACAAGTCGAATGTAATCACTCCCAAGGTCCGTGTAAGTTGAAAACCCAAATTTCTAAATTATATTTTAAATGGAGTCAGATAAACGAGTAAAACTATAGTAACCACTAAGTGTACAATACGGCCCCGTTTGAGAACGGAGAATATTAAGAATTGTACTGATCCATTTCTGGCCAGCTGTAAGCGGGATATGGGGCAGGTCAATCCATATCCGACCCGTGGCAACGGACCCAGGATATTCTTAAACGTAATTGTGCTCTGTTCTTGTACGGAGGATAATAATTAATCCTACTAATGTTCTCCCAGCAGCGCCAGAAGGACAAGCATGCAAAACCCCCTTCGGCCCCCGCTAAATTATTGGGTTAGCGTGGGGTTATACACAGTTGCATTGTCGGAATGTGTTGCCTTTGACTGGGTTCATGTGTGACCCCAAAAGATATGTCATCACCTAATCAAATCAATCCAAATGAAACCAGAAGAAAATTGTATGTATTTATTGAGTACATGTTGCTTGACAAAGTGGAGAAATTTTTGAAGGATCAAATAGTTTGTCTAACAAATCTTTGGACGAGTGACAGGCAAGGTTCAAATCCCAACTCGGATGCAGGCAAAAGCCTAGGACTCTGGGAACGTGGGTTGTACTAACTCTTGAATTTACTTATGGAATTTACACATGTAAGACCGTAGAAATGTGATGCCACCATAGATCTAATTCCCTATATTTTATTCACATTTTCCTAACCAAATTGATTATCCTCTGTTACATAATGTCAGAGATATCAAACTTTGAATCTTTTAATAATTGTTTGAATTCAAATGTATGGTCACCTGATCCTCAAGGGTCAACAACAGTAGCAGTAATTCCTTGAAAACACTAACAGCAGATAATCCACAGTGTATACCAATCATACTAAGCAAATGGCAAAGGTTTTGGTATTGTTAGATCAAACTTGTTTGCACTCTGTATTCTAAACCAGTTCAGATATGTTCCAACATCATGAGAAAACTAGTTTAGACTTTTTTTTGTATTCTGTCAAAAATAAAGAATTAAGAAATTATTTATGTGAAAACCGAAAGACAAGAAAAAGACATAATACAGGAGTACTCACCTGCCCCGGCTTTTCCATGGATTTAATAACTTCCTTTTACTTTTCCATCTATTGCGCTTAACAATACTACTTGAATTACACTATTCTGATCAACAGAATTTTCTGGGAGTGGATCAATGGTAAGTCAATAAAAGTAATACACTCACTTCCAATAGTAAACCTTAAGTAAGTGCAGACAAGGAAAGAGAGCAAGGAAAAATTAAGTGAGAATTAACTAATTGTTTCAAAGGATTCCAGATCTAATTTCAAGAAACATTTGGAGGTGGTGTGTTTGTGTGAGGGTGTCAGCTTGTCAGTTCTGCACAATGATTTACAGAGTTCATTCACTGCAGGCAAGCAAGTAGATACATTCTGATATTGACACATCCTGCTTCGCAATATTTGAGAAAGGCAGCCCCAGGCTGTAATCAAAGTAATCTTTGAAATAAAAGCATATAGTTGTCCCTGTTTGAACATAAAATATAGATCATCATCCAGGTTGCTTATTATATGCAGCCTTTTGTTCCCCATTTTTATGACATCAATAATTCTGGAGCGCACTGTATGCAGTATAAAAATATAACAAGCTTTATTAACAATAATTTCAGCAGTTTTGTTTAAAATGAGGCAGACACATTTTGCCTGAATATTAACCCTACCTGAACAGGAAGTCGTACCCTCAGCAAACAAAATATCATAGGAAGACAATTCAATTAATTCACTTCAATTATACAAGAATAGCATTCATTCATTCATTATCCCAACACGCTTATCCTGAACAGGGTCGCAGGGGGGCTGGAGCCTATCCCAGCATACATTGGGCGAAAGGCAGGAGTACACCCTGGACAGGTCGCCAGTCCATCGCAGGGCAAACACACCATTCACTCACCCACTCATGCCTATGGGCAATTTAGACGCTCCAATCCTAACCTGCATGTCTTTGGACAGTGGGAGGCCCCGGATGACAGGGATTCAAACCCAGGACCTCCTTGCTGTGAGGCGGCAGTGCTACCCACTGCACCATCCATGCCGCCTATACAAGAATATGCTAAATATAAATTTGATGCAAATATACAACTTGGGTGGTTAGCACGGTAAAATATTACATCAATAAACCAGGTGTGAGCAGTTCGGCGACAGGCTTCGGTGGCTGCCCATGGTCGGGAGGTGGGAGGACAGGCTTCAGCAGCTCTCCTGGGACCAGGCAGCGGGGCAGTAGGCTCTAGGGCCTCCCCTGGGCTGGGCGATGGGGCAACAGCCTCTAGTAGTACCCCGAAGCCAGGCAGCAAGCAATGATGGTGGACCCGGAACCTCGGCAAGACGCACTACTGCAGCCGACGGTGAGGCCTCCTCGTCTGGAGGGCCCACAGGGGCAGGCTGCGGGGGACCCTCGTTTGGAGGGTCCATCAGGGGGCGCAATGCCCGTATTCTCCACCAATGTGAGGCAGGGCCAGGGGTGGCCACTGCTCACATGGCAGACAGACAGGAAGAGACCAAAAGTGAGGTTGGCTTAACACCGTATATTAACCAGAAAGACTAACAATAAACAATCAGCAAAAATCCAAAAACACAAAATAACCAAGATCAACAATTAGATTGATCAAGAAACAAGCAGGAAAACAGTGAGCAAAAGGTTCAACAAAAACTATGAACAGAAACCAGCACTTTTCCCACATCCATCAGTCCCAACACCCTGGCCTCTTCTGTAGCCCTCATCATGAGGTAAGTGGTCATACCTGCATGAAGGGCCGGTGCTGACTGTAATGCTAACCAAACAAACAAGAATTTATATTGTAACTAAAGAAAGAATAACTGGAAAGATCACCCTCAGCCTTTTACCCTGGCATAACTGTAATATTGTCCAAAAGAAAATCCAAAGAAGGAAAGGGAAAAGGGAGGATGGGTAGCGGCACTTTGAAGAGAAGCATCCCCACAACATGTGGCATAATGGACTAATCCAACTGACTAACTGACAACTGACTAATCCAATCCTGAAATCATAATATATACTTATTGGCACACAGACAGGGGCAAAAACTCATTGTATAGCTTTGCTCAATAAATGTGAATTTTTACACCTGTATTCATTGCCAGCTGCCAGATCACAGGGTTTATATTTTTATATTCTCATATTATCATATTAATCAACAAATGCAATTCATAAAAAAAGTTCCCAAATACTGTCGTGTCTAGGAAACGACAGAATTCTAAGTCCAGTCTCTAATTTGTAGCAAAGCAACCTCATGAGGGAAAAGACACCATGGCAGCAAGCTCTTCAGGAAAATCAGACTTTATGAGCACAAGTGCACAAAGCCGGACCAGTTCTGCAGAAGTGGACCTCGATTGTTGGTTTCACACACATTTTATACACTACTTTCAACATAACTCCTCCTTTGTCCTGCCCCAATGATTCATCATTGCGGCAATCGCCCAAATTATAATTTTGCTTCATCTGCTAACTTCTAAAAATAATCTGGCAATCGCCCAAATTATAATTTCGCTTTGTATGCTATTTTCTAAAAATAACTGTTTTCTTTAAACATGGCGTTTGTTTTGTCAGCTTGATCTTAAGAAAGCAATTGCTCTTATCTCATCGTACAGGCATACAGCTGTTCTGCAAACTGTCTTTGCCAAAGTTAGCCCACCCCCCCCCACAAGACTCCCTGTCCTGCACATTTCATACGTTAACTGTCCTTGACATTGATAGCCCACCCCCACAACGCCAGGCATCCTGCCCTGCAAGCAGTTTTCTAACACTGAGGAATCATAAAAAGTGAATCATGCAAAACATGGTGTTATTCGGTACTTTCCAACTTTTTTTAAGCATACACATTATTTTATTCAATTCTGGTTATATATGGGTCACTATACTTCTAGCACAAATTAGCGTTAATCAGTTTGAAAATATATAGGCATACTCAATCGTACTTTTACAATTGATTAATGGTGGTTTCTTGCGTTTCCATAAACTCATCTGTAATGAATGACATAGGTTCATTGGATTACATTTTCTACAGTTGACACTGTGGTTTCTTGCGTTTCCATAAGCTTTTCTGTAATTAATGATATAGGTTCATTGGATTATATATTGATTATATGAGTAAATAGGCAGCATACATGTGATACATTGATTATAGGCCGCATACATATTGGTATATTTTTGGCATGAAGCTTTGAGAGTTTTGAAGGAACCAGCTTGCTCAATTCTAATGGTTTGGCGGTTTAGTCTGATGATTTGTCATACAACAGAGGAAGAACACCTTGTTCTGTGAATTTCTCCTACAATACATACAATTACAGAGTAACCATTCAGAGAGAACCGATGCCTAATGACAGAAGAATGACAGGGCCACAGCCAGCTCATTAGAAACAATGACTGCATTGGGGTGAACTGCAAAACTGTTGGCGGACACAGTCATGTCCCAGGCATCTACTATAGCCACTTTCATGTCCTCAAACACCTTCGACTGAGCCTGGTTCTGCATGTAGCCATACCAGTTACTGTACAGGTGGGTCATCATTGATCTCACTTCCCTGATGTTCTCCAGCTTTATAACAACACTTGCCTTGGGGCTGCGGGCGAGTAGCCGCAGAATTGCCCGGCGGATATTTTGTAGCCTTCTGATGAAAAGTTCTGGGGGGTATAATCGGAAATGCTGGCCAATTCCAATGACCACTTGAACATCTTCCATCCCACCACCAACAGCGATGCTGTCCAGTACTTCTGGGATGGTGACTGTTTCCTTTATGGTGACAGAGTGAGAGCCAAACCAAGGATGATAATGCCTTACAAATCGGACAGTGATGTTGCTATGGGGATCAAAAGCCACGCTTGACTCAGCCCCATTTTTTATAAATTTCAGGCCTGGCAAGGATTCACGTCTGAACAAGAGACTTGTGTCAAGGAAATTGCATAATATTCAAATGTATGTAATATTCAAATCATTCAAAAGACTCAACTGATAGATAAGCCAAGCTGTTGCATTTTCCCCTTTGACGTCACCAAGTCATTACCTTTCAACTTTCCTTCCAAATACGTAATCCACTGGCGTATAGTGGAGTCACCCAATAAGTAGAGAGTCTTTCCCTTTAAACATTTGGTCATGGCATCTTCATTGGGGAAGGGGAGTGTCTGACAGAAGGAAGAAGACCACTGGTTTAAATGATAAAATCCCCCAGGAAAAGGGGAATTCATTCCTGTTACACACTTCTCAGTTGGTCTGTGTGCACCTGAAAAGATTGAAAAAGACAGAAAAAAGAGAGATGGTTGAATGCACATTGGATGTCACCATGTTCAATAATATTATGGTTATGTTGATCTACACAATATGATCTTAGCAATACTAATATCTTGGTAAAATACAACATTCATACAGCACAATCTCAAAGCGCTTCACTGAGAATGGGACAATCACCACAGCCACCACTGATAGCAGCCATTTTGAGACAGAAAGCTCACATGGTAAATGGTAAATGGCAGGCATTTATATAGCGCCTTTATCCAAAGCGCTGTACAATTGATGCTTCTCCATTCACCCATTCATACACACACTCACACACCGATGGTGATTGGCTGCCATGCAAGGCCCCGACCAGCTCGTGGGGGTTAGGTGTCTTGCTCAGGCACTTTGACACAGCCCGGGCGGGGGATCAAACCGGCAACCCTCCGACTGCCAGACAACCGCTCTTACTGCCTGAGCCACGTCGCCCCACATCACACACTTGCCTTGACTGATGTGCGAAAGCTCATATCATACATCAGTCAAGGTAGGGAGGGAGGGAACTACTGAGCCAGCTATACTCAGGGTTAGTAAGGTGGCCAGATAACTGAAGCAGATTGGGAATAGGATACCAGGGAAGACCCTACTCGTTGGAAAATATATTGGGAGATCTTCAATAACCACAGAAGGTCAGGATTTTGGTTTAAGGTCTCTTCTGAAAGAAGGCATCTTGCATGTGCTTCAGTCATTCCATTGGCAAGCTATTTACTCGCTTTCAATAGTAGTGCCCTCTGCTGGCGGTAGGCAGGCTCGGAGTCGAAGGCGGTGCAAGAGTCAGGACCGAAGATCGTTAGTAATAAACCTATCATGACCTAGCGTTAGTAAATTAGTAAATGACATGCACGAGAAACGTAAACATGAACACATGGTTAGAATGTTAGTATTACCCAATCCTGATCTAACATAAGTAATAAGTAGACACGGGGAAATGAAACAATTCGGGAAGCGTGAGCAATAGCAAGGGAGAGAGAGAAAGCATGAACGCAAGGTTTGCGGGAAGACACGTAAAAGTGTACGCTAAACAATGAACGGGAAAACATAACATGTATCAAACTTAAACTTTGACAAAACAAGAAACGAACTGTGACCTGGATAAATTACGTGACAAGACAAGACTAAAAAATAAATCTTAACTAAACATGAAACGTAACATGAACGTAACAAGAAATAAAACATAAAAACGTGGCGAGACTAGACTAACATAATACGTGACATGACAATAAAATAACTAACACAATAACTAAACATGAAACATGACATGACAAGCATAAAACGTGACAGAACATACCAGTACAGCCAAGGACCGTAACAGGCTTGAATATGTTTCTTATTTGTATTCCAGTGTTTTTCCTTCAAAAAATATGAACATGACATTGAAACATTTCAAACAAACTTTCACAGAAATCCCATGAGCTTAATTTCTTTCCTCACCCACATTAGCTCATGTTCAGCTACACCAAATAACATCAGTATCAGCAGCATCAAAAACACAAGCTTCAGGATATAACTGCGCTAACATATGCTGAAAACATATTCTAAAAGTAAACATTTTATTTCAAGAAAAACATGTAGGTAGATAAAAAAAGAAGTTCCATGCTTCTTATTCAGGCCACATTTTTATTTTTATTTTATTATTTGTTTGGCTCTGTGCTGCAGCACATTTGAAATTGATTTGAAATAAAACGATGAACATGACATCTCAGTGCCGACTGTTACCTCTGATCCATATTGGGTGATCTGTGCAGGAATTACAACCTCTATTTTTCATGTGATGTACCCGCCATCACTGCCTCCCCCTTGTCCAGTAATGATATTGGTCGAACGATTTTACTTGTATGCCAATACAGTTACAATTCTACTTGATTTCTACATGTCTGTGATTTTTTTTATGGAAAAGCGATTAGGAGGTTGATACAATGCATATCTTACTCCATCACTGTGCTAGGAGTTCGCTAGCCACCTACTAGCCAGCAAGTAGCCTATTGCTGCAGCCAAAAACTGAATAAAGTTTAACCGTTGTTCAAGAGGCTCTAATGAGTAAGACTGCATTTGAGCTTGTTGCCGTTTTACAAGACTATCACGCTCTGATCATGCAGCTACTGTGTGCTGCCTCAGCTAATCACGCGCTTGGAAGTAGCCCGGTGCCAGGCTGCCAGTTTGGAAGAGAGCGGAGAGAGCTGTTATCAAGACATCCCTGTTTACTATAGTTTTAGTTGGTAGTTAGTTATTTAGTTAGTCGTGTGACTGAATTAAAGTAAATACGCATTTCTTACTCTTGCTTAGTTTTAAACCAATGCTACTGTTTATATTCGGTGAAGCATTCCGAATGCCGTTGTTTAATTTGCGATTGTACAACGTAACGTTATTGAGAGATTTTGTTTATTAATATGACGCTTTATGCGATTTATGCACATTGTAACGTGTAGCTATGGTTTAGACCGAATTCAAACCATGTGTTGTATTTAGTATTTGTAATAAGTTGAGTGGCTACCAATGGTGTAATAACTACATGCTGGCTAACTTGCAATTTACTTGCACAAGAATGTCCGTCGGTTTCTATAAGGCAGAGTGATATGCTATTTAGGTATCGTTTGAGTATGTTTATTCCTGTACTCGTAGCTAATCCATATATAGCCAGAAAATGGTGTGTATATGTATTATATTGCCATTTGATTTAAGAAGCCCTACACAGTTTAGGCATTATAAATGCAGTTTATTTTGGTCTTGCCATTGCAACAATATTAATTGTGCATAGAGCTATGGGAATGTATAGCTTACACATTCCTGTTCACAGTTAACAATACGCTGTGAAGTAATAGAACATAAATATTAGCAACTGTTGGTGTAACCGGATATTTATACTGATTGTTGTATATTCTGTTTTCCTCCTGCCGGAATGAGACCGACGCGCCTTGGACTTTTTTTGTTTCCTTTGACTTTTGTCGTTTCCTAGACACGACACGGTCACACGGTGGCCCCTTGGCCTAATGGACAGATCGGCTCTGGTGGCATTAGACCAGCACACACACAACATTTTGAGTCACAGATGCCTTACTTGGCTAACAGCTGAGCTTCCTCCTTTGTAAGACTAGGACCTGGGGACACGTAGGACTTTGTGGTGGTCAGTGAGTTGCAGGGAAGGGTCTTGGGCCGGTAGCAGGCGTAATAGTCTCCATCTTCCTTCTTCCTGTACTCACAAAGGGGTCTGTCTGAGCTCAGCCGAAAGGCACACTTAGACGTCTCCTTTTTTCCCCACTGATAAAGGTTCCCATGTGCGTGGCCTTACTGTAGTCATGCATCCAGTCTCTCTGGAGGATCTTAACTGACTCAGATGAGTGGATCAGCCGCACAGAGACTTGCACCTCTCCGGGCCAAAACAAACGGAAACGCACGCGGTAGGAGCCATTGAAGAAGTCGGTGACATCTCCTGATGCGCCTGCCTTGAGGTTTGGAGAGTAGATCCGGGCCAGGATGAAATCACCGCCATAGGCTTTTGGATGGCCTGCATAGTTCCTCATCTCCACCAGCACATTCAATGTATCCCCCACACAGTAGTGAGCCCTGGGCTGCTCTAGTCTGACCAGACTGTGCTCAGCACTGGAAGAGTTATTGAAAGAGGTGAAGTTGGAGGTTGAGGGAGCCCATGCTAATGACAGTATGACTTCATCAACTGTCATTTCTTTGTGAGGGGTGTTAAATTGTTCCTGCAATGACATTACAAGGGAGATTTAATTCATGAACATCTGAAATTGAAAAGCCTTTTTGAGATTTACTGTCTTGGCTGTTCATTACATTACATTGCATTAATGGCGTTTGGCAGACGCTCTTATCCAGAGCAACGCTAGGGATAAGTGTGCTGAAAGACCCGAGAGAGAATCAAAAGACCCATCGGACCTGTCTTCCTACCAGTCTCTCCTGGCGGAATTCTCCTCCGCTATCACCACTGCCAAAAGGAATTACTTCCGAACAAAAATCCAGAATTCCACTTCTAACCCTCGTCAACTGTTCTCCATTTTCTCCTCTCTCCTCAACACACCTCCCCCACCATCTCAGTCCTCGCTCACTGCTGATGACTTTGCGGTATTTTTTGATGGGAAGGTTGCAGATGTCCGCAGCACCTTCGCGACCACCACCACTTCTATGCCTGCCTCCCTTTCTGTGTCTGCCCCCTGTTTCTCCTCTTTCTGTCCCCTTACAGATGCTGATGTGTCTCACCTCCTGCTCTCGCACCGCCCTACTACTTGTGCCCTGGACCCCATCCCCTCAAACCTCTTTCAGGCAATCACGCCTGACATCCTCCCATTTGTCACCTCCCTTGTTAACTCCTCTCTGTCCTCTGGCTGCTTTCCCTCATCATTCAAGAGGGCCTACATCACCCCGCTCCTAAAGAAACCCACTCTAGACCCCTCCTGCATTCAAAACTACCGTCCGGTATCTCTCCTTTCTTTTCTATCCAAATCCATTGAACGAGCTGCCTCCAACCAACTCTCTTCCTTCCTCTCACAGAATAACCTGCTGGACCCCCACCAGTCCGGCTTCAGACCTGGCCACTCGACGGAGACTGCCCTCCTCTCTGTCAATGAGTCCCTTCAGGCTGCATGAGCAACCTCTCTCTCCTCTGTCCTGATCCTTCTTGATCTCTCTGCGGCGTTCGACACGGTCAACCACTCCATCCTCTTGGCCTCCCTGGCATCTGTGGCACAGCCTTAGAGTGGATCAAATCTTATCTCTCTGGCCGGTCCTCCCAGGTGTCCTGGGCTGGAGGGGTGTCAACCCCTCGCCCCCTTGTTACAGGAGTCCCCCAGGGCTCAGTCCTCGGACCCCTCCTCTTCTCCATCTACACAAGATCCCTTGGCCCTGTTATCTCTGCTCATGGCATCTCCTATCATTGTTATGCCAATGACACCCAACTCTTTCTCTCATTCCCCCCATCAGACACACAGGTCTCTACCCGTACCTCCGCCTGCCTGAGAGACATCCAGAGCTGGATGGGCAACCACCATCTAAAGCTCAACCCAGGTAAAACGGAGGTCATCTTCATCCCTGCTTTAACCTCTCCCTTCTCTGATTTCTCCATCTCACTCAGGGATACCACAGTGACCTCATCCCCTAGTGCAAGAAACCTTGGAGTGGTGATGGACAAGAGGCTATCCTTCTCTGAGAACATCGCTACGGTGACCCAGGCGTGCAGGTTCTTCCTGTACAACATCCGGAGAATCCGACCCTTTCTCACCACCTCCTTGTTCAAGCAATGGTCCTGTCCCGCCTGGACTATTGCAATTCTCTGCTGGCTGGCCTTCCAGCATCTGCCATCAGACCCCTACAACTGATCCAGAATGCTGCAGCCCGTCTGGTATTCAATGTTCCCAGACATTTACATGTCACCCCCCTGCTCCGCAACCTCCACTGGCTGCCTGTTATGGCTCGCATCAAATTTAAAACTTTGGTGCGTGCATCCCAGGCATTTAAACGATCAGCCCCTGTATATATTCAATCCCTTATCAAGACACCAACAAGACCCCTCCGTTCTGCCACTTCGTGCCGTCTGGTGCCTCCTCCTCGCCACACCTGCACCTCACGCTCATGACTGCTGTCTGTCCTGGTCCCACGGTGGTGGAATGACCTCCCGGTGGATGTCAGAACGGCAGAGTCTCTGACCTCCTTCAAGCGCAGACTCAAGACCCATCTCTTCAGGCTACACCTTTCCCTCCCCAACTCACCACCATGATTAGCCTTAGACTGTAATGGCACTTATGTATAGATTGTATAGATATTGTTACTTGTATGGGTATTGTTATTTCTTGTATTCTAGCTGCAATTGTGGTATGCTAGTTTGAAAGTTGATTGTACTCTTAAAGGGTTCTGATTTTCTGCATGTTTACACTAGGACTCAGAACTATACTGTCCTCTCAGGTCCTCTTTGCACTTGTTCTTGTGTTTAATTTGCACTTTGTTGTACGTCGCTCTGGATAAGAGCGTCTGCTAAATGCCATGTAATGTAATGTAATGTCTTATTTCAGGGGGAGGGCCCCAACACTGGCACAAAATGCTTCTGAGAATTCTGAAATCCTAACATGGACAATGAACTGGCACCATTAATCCATGAGAAATGAAATTGCTGTTACCCATATTGATGTCCATCTGTATTGTTTGCAAAGATACATAGAGAAAAAAAAAATAGCACAAATGAATATTACTTTCTTTCTTGAATATTTGCATGCCTGTTTTCCAACACAATGCATTTAAGCTGATGGAAGGTCTGGTGCTGTGCTCTGCGGACAAATGAATACAATTTAGATTATTATAGACTTTATAGACATTGTAGACTCAATAAGTGCTAGAAATATAGTATGTGTGGCCTGAAATCCTTTCTCTATGGTGAAGCAGCAATATGAGAACTTGGCCACATGGCCTACTCAATGCTGGAGCCCAGAATTGTACAATTTCAACTTTTTCCCCACACTCTATTGTGTCATGTGCTGTAATATCACATTCTAACTTCACAGTCAATGTTCATAACTTAATCATTTAAAATATACCCTCTAGCATATTACTTAACCTCTCGGCCCAGGGTTTTTTTTTTCATTCATTCCTTTTTTTCAGCCTGCAATTTTTCAATCACTTTGCAAACAGGATATACTGCTTGTAAGCATTAAAAGGTTCTATCTGCATAACCTATTTTAATAGGCCATTGCTTTAACGACAGCAGTTCCTTATTTTGTAATGTGTGTGTGGTAAAACAAATGTGGGACATCACCTTCTCCACATTTTCTAAATCCACATATTACAAGAAATAAGGTAATGTCAGTCTCCTTTTCACAAGTGAACAGCGGACCAAATGCATAATAGTTTCTCATTCTAAAAATGTGCTAACTCGGAGAAACGTTGCAAGAATGTCTTGTTTCAAATTTATCTGGATATTAGAAAAACAATGTAGAATGCTCATTTTTGGTGGTATTGTCTTCACATTTCAAAGGAGATTTGTCCAGTGTTGGGACTCCAGTGTGTTTCTAAGCACACAAGAGATTGGAGATTTTATAAAGATGTTTCATGATAATCCCAGGTCAGAATATAGTAATGTTTGGTGTTATTCTGATTGGTTCAGTGCGACTGGTGTAATGGTCTAGTTTTTGTAACAGTCTATCTTTGATAGCATAACCATTCAGGAGCCGAGGGGAAACTGGGCAAAATCTGTCTCTGTAGAAGCCATGTGTTTTAGCCCCCTGCCTGGTGGGCCTGGCTGTAAATTATAGATGGGTGACTCACTTTTAGGGTCAAGAACTAAGGCCTGGATTTCGGAGATAAGGAGAAGAAACCAAACAGTCTGGGGTGTCTCCTTTCCTTTCATTCACCCAAATCAGGTTTATTCAAAAGGTATATTACCATGAGAGGCACAAATACATATTTACAGCATAATGCAGTTATCATGAAAACTCTCAACTACAGCATTCATAGATATGATGGGGTGGCCTATAGTGTAGTGTTTAAGGTCAGGAAGGGCTGCCATTTGTGAGGGGCCTGAGAGCTGGGGTTTCAATGTTGTTTAGACTACCTGTTGGGGAGTTAAGATGTATGAGTGGTCCAAGGCCAGTTGGGTCATGGGAAAGGAATCCTCCAGAACATTGGTGACCTCCCTGTGACCCCATACCTGGTCACTTTCAAGGGGGAAGGCTCCAGACAATGCCACAGTGCCCTCATTTGGGCACTGCTGTCATTACACCGGTGACTGCTCTCCTAGATTAAATATTCAAAACTGCTATTAAGATAGTAAATAGACCCGGTAACACCTTGAAAACATTGCCCATGTGATCCTTGTATTATTGCATTAAGTCTTATGTAATGGTAACAGGAATTGCATGTAAAATGGATAATCAGGAGGGAAGTTTCATGATAACTACAACATAATAAAACATAAGGGTAATCTGTTTCGTATGGATGTGATCTGATAAAATCAAGGAATCAGATGAGATACATTTCATACCAAATGGAATTTAATAAACTATAGTTTCAGTAACCCATGGGAAAACCTACACGTCCTCTCTTGGTAATCGTCTAATTTTCCCTACTCAACAACCCCCAACGGTGGGGGTCTAAATTCCAGATTTGACCACCCCTCCAGGTTGATTTATGGCACTGCCGCCTGGTTCCAAACGTATGATTTGGCATAAAAGCAAGGGAGACGGACCAATCTGGGAAGATCGTATTCGACTTCCCACACAGCATATTGTGCGTGTATGTAAGTATCAGGAAGATCATATTCGACTTCCCACACAACATGTCTTGTCTATGTATGTATGTATGTATGTATGTATGTATGTATGTATGTGTAGCAGCGGAAGATCGTATTCGACTTTCCACATGGCATATTCTATACTCTGTGTTTGTGTGTAGTCCAAGCAGGCTAGGTATGATTATTTACTCTATCTCTATTCTTAATTTGTGTATTTTGTAATTGATTTTGATATTCTAAAGCTAATAACCTACCTGTCTGCAAATAAACGATTTTGTTTGTAACTTGCGTGATCTCCATGACTCTAATTCATCTTGTACCTTTTCAGCCTAAATTACAACTGAATACTCAGGGGGAAAATGGGGGCCAAAGACTGACCGGTTGGCAGTTTGGTACATTTGTGATAGTTCTAAGCTGTGAGGCCAGCAAGTTTCTGCCAATTAAAGGGTCGGTGACGCACGGCTCTTGTGATTTTGTGTGAAGGGAACCCTTGGGCGTTACGCCGCTGGTTCCTGCCAAATTAGCTCTAAGGAGCCCAGTTAATGCTACGCGGACCTGGGCTCGCAACTATCATGGCAGTTTTGCATGTATTGTGTTGACTGGACCCTCAGCCTCTGAGTTCAACACCGAACTGAGATTTCAGCAATAATGTTAATCGCGAGAGCATATATTGAGTAATGGTGGCACAGGTACAAGTCGAATGTAATCACTCCCAAGGTCCGCGTAAGTTGCAAACCCAAATTTCTAAATTATATTTTAAATGGAGTCAGATAAACGAGTAAAACTATAGTAACCACTAAGCGTACAATACAGTCCCGTTTGAGAACGGAGAATATTAAGAATTGTACTGATCCGTTTCTGGCCAGCTGTAAGCGGAATATGGGGCAGGTCAACCCATATCCGACCCATGGCAACGGACCCAGTATATTCTTAAACGTAACTGTGCTCTGTTCTTGTACGGAGGATAATAATTAACCCTACTAATGTTCTCCCAGCAACGCCAGAAGGACAAGCACGCAAAACCCCCTTTGGCCCCCGCTAAATTCCGTCATTGGGTTAGCGTGGGGTTTTACACAGTTGCATTGTCGGAATGTGTTGCCTTTGACTGGGTTCATGTGTGACCCCAAAAGATATGTCATCACCTAATCAAATCAATCCAAATGAAACCAGAAGAAAATTGTATGTATTTATTGAGTACATGTTGCTTGACAAAGTCGAGAAATTTTGGAGGGATCAAATAGTTTGTCCAACAAATCTTTGGACGAGTGACAGGCAAGGTTCAAATCCCACCTCGGATGCAGGCAAAAGCCTAGGACTCTGGGAACGTGGGTTGCACTAACTCTAGAATTTACTGGAATTTACACATGTAAGACCGTAGTAATGTGATGCCACCATAGATCTAATTCCCTATATTTTATTAACATTTTCCTAACCAAATTGATTATCCTCTGTTACATAATGTCAGAGATATCAAACTTTGAATCTTTTAATAATTGTTTGAATTCAAATGTTTGGTCACCTGATCCTCAAGGGTCAACAACAGTAGCAGTAATTCCTTGAAAACACTAACAGCAGATAATCCACAGTGTATACCAATCATACTAAGCAAATGGCATTGGTATTGGTATTGTTAGATCAAACTTGTTTGCACTCTATTCTGAACCAGTTCAGATATGTTCCAACATCATGAGAAAACTAGTTTAGACTTTTTTTTTGTATTCTGTCAAAAATAAAGAATTAAGAAATAATTTATGTGAAAACCGAAAGACAAGAAAAAGACATAATACAGGAGTACTTACCTGCCCCGGCCTTTCCATGGATTTAATAACTTCCTTTTACTTTTCCATCTATTGCGCTTAACAATACTACTTGAATTACACTATTCTGATCAACAGAATTTTCTGGGAGTGGATCAATGGTAAGTCAATAAAAGTAATACACTCACTTCCAATAGTAAACCTTAAGTAAGTGCAGACAAGGAAAGAGAGCAAGGAAAAATTAAGTGAGAATTAACTAATTGTTTCAAAGGATTCCAGATCTAATTTCAAGAAACATTTGGAGGTGGTGTGCTTGTGTGAGGGTGTCAGCTTGTCAGTTCTGCACAATGATTTACAGAGTTCTTTCACTGCAGGCAAGCAAGTAGATCCATTCTGATATTGACACATCCTGCTTCGCAATATTTGAGAAAGGCAGCCCCAGGCTGTAATCAAAGTAATCTTTGAAATAAAAGCATATAGTTGTCCCTGTTTGAACATAAAATATAGATCATCATCCAGGTTGCTTATTATATGCAGCCTTTTGTTCCCCATTTTCATGACGTCAATAATTCTGGAGCGCTCTGTATGCAGTATAAAAATATAACAAGCTTTATTAACAATAATTTCAGCAGTTTTGTTTAAAATGAGGCAGTACCCTCAGCAAACAAAATATCATAGGAAGACAATTCAATCAATTCACTTCAATTATACAAGAATAGCATTCATTCATTCATTATCCCAACACGCTTATCCTGAACAGGGTCGCAGGGGGGCTGAAGCCTATCCCAGCATACATTGGGCGAAAGGCAGGAGTACACCCTGGACAGGTCGCCAGTCCATCGCAGGGCACACACAACATTCACTCACCCACTCATGCCTATGGGCAATTTAGACGCTCCAATCCTACCCTGCATGTCTTTGGACTGTGGGAGGCCCCGGATGACAGGGATTAAAACCCAGGACCTCCTTGCTGTGGCATAATGGACTAATCCAACTGACTAACTGAAAACTGACTAATCCAATCCTGAAATCATAATATATACTTATTGGCACACAGACATGGGGCAAAAACTCATTGTATAGCTTTGCTCAATAAATGTGAATTTTTACACCTGTATTCATTTCCAGCTGCCAGATCACAGGGTTTATATTTTTATATTCTCATATTATCAATTAATCTCCAAATGCAATTCAGAAAAAAAGTTCCAAAATACTGTCGTGTCTAGGAAACAACAGAATTCTAAGTCCAATCTCTAATTTGTAGCAAAGCAACCTCATGAGGGAAAAGACACCATGGCAGTAAGCTCTTCAGGAAAATCAGACTTTATTAGCACAAGTGCACAAAGCCAGACCAGTTCTGCAGAAGTGGACCTCAATTGCTGGTTTCACGCACATTTTATACACTTCTTTCAACATAACTCCTCCTCAGAAATACCAGCTGCTCTTTGTCCTGCCCCAATGATTCATCATTGTGGCAATCGCCCAAATTATAATTTTGCTTCATCTGCTGTCTTCTAAAAATAATCTGGCAATCGCCCAAATTATAATTTCGCTTCGTATGCTATTTTCTAAAAATAACTGTTTTCTTTAAACATGGCGTTTGTTTTGTCAGCTTGATCTTAAGAAAGCAATTGCTCTTATCTCATCGTACAGGTATACAGCAGATCTGCAAACTGTCTTTGCCAAATTTAGCCCCCCCCCCCCACAAGACTCCCTGTCCTGCACGGTTCATATGTGAACTGTCCTTCAGATTGATAGCCCACCCCCACAACGCCAGGCATCCTGCCCTGCAAGCAGTTTTCTAACACTGAGGAATCATAAAAAGTGAATCATGCAAAACATGGTGTTATTCGGTACTTTCCAACTTTTTTTAAGCATAAACATTATTTTATTCAATTCAGGTTATATATGGGTCACTATACTTCGAGCACAAATTAATCAGTTTGAAAATATAAAGGCATACTTAATCATACTTTAACAATTGATTAATGGTGGTTTCTTGCGTTTCCATAAGCTCATCTGTAATGAATGACATAGGTTCATTGGATTACATTTTCTACAGTTGACACTGTGGTTTATTGCGTTTCCATAAGCTTTTCTGTAATTAATGATATAGGTTAATTGGATTATATATTGATTTTATGAGTAAATAGGCAGCATACATGTGATACATTGATTATAGGCCGCATACATATTGGTATATTTTTGGAAGGAAGCTTTGAGAGTTTTGGAAGAACCAGCTTGCTGAATTCTAATGGTTTGGCGGTTTAGTCTGATTTTGACTTGTGATTGATTTGTCATACAACAGAGGAAGAATTTCTCCTACAATACATACAATTACAGAGTAACCATTCGGAAAGAACCGATGCCTAATGACAGAAGAATGACAGGGCCACAGCCAGCTCATTAGAAACAATGACTGCATCGGGGTGACCTGCAAAACTGTTGGCGGCCACAGTCATGTCCCAGGCATCTACTATAGCCACTTTCATGTCCTCAAACACCTTCCTCTGAGCCTGGTTCTGCATGTAGCCATACCAGTTACTGAAGTGGGTCATCATATAGCCTAGTTCCCTGATGTTCTCCAGCTTTATAACAACACTTGCCTTGGGGCTGCGGGCGAGTAGCCGCAGAATTGCCCGGCGGATATTTTGTAGCCTTCTGATGAAAAGTTCTGGGGGGTATAATCGGAAATGCTGGCCAATTCCAATGACCACTTGAACATCTTCCATCCCACCGCCAACGACGATGCTGTCCAGTACTTCCGGAATGGTGACTGTTCCCTTTATGGTGACAGAGCGAGAGCCAACCCAAGGATGATAATGCCTTACCCATCGGACAGTGATGTTGCTATCGGCATCAAAAGCCACGCTTGACTCAGCCCCATTTTTTATAAATTTCAGGCCTGAGGAAACATAATGAATAAAGAGGACAAGTGTTAGGTACCTTTTGACAAAGTGCCACAAAGTGCTTTGCACTGTAGAAATCCAAATTCAAGGATTCAAGGAGTCACGTCTGGACTAGAGACTTGTGTTAAAGAAATTGCAGAACACTCAAATGTACACTGCTATAATTATTCAAAAGACTCAACTCATACATAAGCCAAGCTATTGCATTTTCCCCTTTGATTCACCAAGTCATTACCTTTCAGCTTTCTCCCCAAATACTCAATCCACTGGCGTGCAGTGGAGTCACCCAATAAGTAGAGAGTCTTTCCCTTTAAACATTTGGTAATGGCATCTTCACTGAGGAAGGGCAGTGTCTGACAGAAGGAAGAAGACCACTGGTTTAAATGATAAAATCCCCCAGGAAAAGGGGAATTCATTCCTGTTACACACTTCTCAGTTGGTCTGTGTGCACCTGAAAAAATTGAAAAAGACAGAAAAAAAGAGATGGTTGAATGCACATTGGATGTCACCATGTTCAATGATATTATGGTTATGTTGATCTACACAATATGATCTTAGCGGTTAGTACTACTAATATCTTGGTAAAATACAGCATTCATGCAGCACAATCTCAAAGCGCTTCACTGAGAATGGGACAATCAC
The DNA here is from genome assembly GCF_963514075.1 of Conger conger. Lineage (NCBI taxonomy): Eukaryota > Metazoa > Chordata > Actinopteri > Anguilliformes > Congridae > Conger > Conger conger. Next base: position 12,593,726 of record NC_083768.1, read on the forward strand.
CACAGCCACCACTGATAGCAGCCATTTTGAGACAGAAAGCTCACATCACACACTTGCCTTGACTGATGTGCGAAAGCTCATATCATACATCAGTCAAGGTAGGGAGGGAGGGAACAACTGAGCCAGCTATACTCAGGGTTAGTAAGGTGGCCAGATTACTGAAGCAGTTTGGGAATAGGATACCAGGGAACACCCTACTTGTTGGAAAATATGTTGGGAGATCTTCAATAACCACAGAAGGTCAGGACTTTGGTTGAAGGTCTCTTCTGAAAGAAGGCATCTTGCACGTGCTTCAGTCATTCCATTGGCAAGCTATTTACTCGCTTTCAATAGTAGTGCCCCCTGCTGGCCAATCAGTTTTTGCTGGCCTCCCACACAAGCGCTCACAAAATTAATACCTACTTGTCCTGAGCCATTGTTCGTGTAAATTAATCCAGCGGCCAACCACTGACAAGTTTTCTTCTGAGAAATGTGACTAACATCAATGGTTTTTATTTTTTATTTTTCGTTTCATGAAATTTGAATTTTAGGGAGGCACATTGGAATGACCCTCACAAATAAAACGTAACCTGAGATGGGTGCGTGGGGGTTGGACCCAAAATGCACGACTCAGACAAAGATGTGAAAGTCCCGTCAGGGCTTTATTAACGGATTGTCCAATGAGCGTAGTCGAAAATAAGCAAAGTTCATACACAGAAAATCCAACCAAAACCAAAGTACAGTACCGAGGGCGAAGGCAGCAGTCTCGCAATCGGTACTGCAAGTAAAAAGTCCAGTAACCAGGAAAGCTGTCAGCGGGGCAGTAGTGCAAACGGACGGTAGGCAGGCTCGGAGTCGAAGGCGGTGCAAGAGTCAGGACCGAAGATCGTTAGTAATAGTTAGTAATAAACCTATCGTTAGTAGGTTATAGACCTGGCGTTAGTAAATTAATAAATGACATGCACGAGAAACGTAAACATGAACACATGGTTAGAATGTTAGTATTACCCAATCCTGATCTAACATTAGTAGTAAGTAGACACGGGAAAATGAAACAATTCGGGAAGCGTGAGCGATAGCAAGGGAGAGAGAGAAAGCATGAACGCAAGGTTTGCGGAAAGACACGAAAAAGTGTACGCTAAACAATGAACCGGAAAACATAACATGAATCAAACTTAAACTTTGACAAAACAAGAAACTTACATGGATATTGACATGGATAAATTACGTGACAAGACAAGACTAAAAAATAAATCTTAACTAAACATGAAACGTATATATATGACATGACAATGAACGTAACTAGAAATAGAACATAAAAACGTGGCGAGACTAGACTAACATAATACGTGACATGACAATAAAATAACTAAGACAATAACTAAACATAAAACATGACATGACAAGCATAAAACGTGACAGAACGTACCAGTACAACCAAGGACCGTAACAGGCTTGAATATGTTTCTTATTTGTATTCCAGTGTTTTTCCTTCAAAAAATATGAACATGACATTGAAACATTTCAAACAAACAGAAACAGAAATCACATGAGCTTCATTTCTTTCCTTACCCACATTAGCTCAAGTTCATTTTATTTCAAGAAAAACATGTTGGTAGATAAAAAAAGAAGTTCTATGCTTCTTATTCAGGCCACATTTTTATTTTATTATTTGTTTGGCTCTGTGCTGTAGCACATTTGAAATTGATTTGAAATAAAACGATGAACATGACATCTCAGTGCCGACTGTTACCTCTGATCCATATTGGGTGATCTGTGCAGGAATTACAACCTCTATTTTTCATGTGATGTACCCGCCCATCATTGCCTCCCCCTTGTCCAATAATGATATTGGTCGAACGATTTTACTTGTATGCCAATACAGTTAAAATTCGACTTAATTTCTACATGTCTGTGATTGCCTATTGCTGCAGCCAAAAGCTGAATAAAGTTTCACCGTTGTTCAAGAGGCTCTAATGAGTAAGACTGTATTTGAGCTTGTTGCCGTTTCACAAGACTAAGTAGCCCGGTGCCAGGCTGCCAGTTTGGAAGAGAGCGGAGAGAGCCGTTATCAAGACATCCCTGTTTACTATTGTTTTAGTTGGTAGTTAGTTATTTAGTTAGTCGTGTGCTTAACTGAATAAAAGTAAGTACGCATTTCTCATGACTCTTGCTTAGTTTTAAACCAATGCTACTGTTTATATTCGGTGAAGCATTCCGAATGCCGTTGTTTAATTTGTACAACCTAACGTTATTATCGTTATTGAAAGATTTTGTTTATTAATATGACGCTTTATGCGATTTATGCACATTGTAACGTGTAGCTATAGTTTAGACGGAATTCAAACCATGTGTTGTACTTAGTATTTGTAATAAGTTGAGTGGCTACCAATGGTGTAATAACTACATGCTGGCTAACTTGCAATTTACTTGCACAAGAATGTCCGTCGGTTTCTATCAGGCAGAGTGATATGCTATTTAGGTATCGTTTGAGTATGTTTATTCCTGTACTCGTAGCTAATCCATATATTGCCAGGAAATGGTGTCTATATGAATTATATTGCCATTTGATTTAAGAAGCCCTGCACAGTTTAGCCATTATTATTGCAGTTTATTTTGGTCTTGCCATTGCAACAATATTAATTGTGCATAGAGCTATGGGAATGTATAGCTTACACATTCCTGTTCACAGTTAACAATACGCTGTGAAGTAATAGAACATAAATATTAGCAACTGTTGGTGTAACCGGATATTTATACTGATTGTTGTATATTCTGTTTTCCTCCTGCCGGAATGAGACCGACGCGCCTTGGAATTTTGTCGTTTCGTAGACACGACACGGTCACACGGTGGCCCCTTGGCCTAATGGACAGATCGGCTCTTCTGGCATTAGACCAGCACACACACAACATTTTGAGTCACAGATGCCTTACTTGGCTAACAGCTGAGCTTCCTCCTTTGTAAGACTAGGACCTGGGGACACGTAGGACTTTGTGGTGGTCAGTGAGTTGCAGGGAAGGGTCTTGGGCCGGTAGCAGGCGTAATAGTCTCCATCTTCCTTCTTCCTGTACTCACAAAGGGGTCTGTCTGAGCTCAGCCGAAAGGCACACTTAGACGTCTCCATTTTTTCCCCACTGATAAAGGTTCCCATGTGCGTGGCCTTACTGTAGTCAAGCATCCAGTCTCTCTGGAGGATCTTAACTGACTCAGATGAGTGGATCAGCCGCACAGAGACTTGCACCTCTCCGGACCAAAACAAGCGGAAACGCACGCGGTAGGAGCCATTGAAGAAGTCGGTGACATCTCCCGATGCGCCTGCCTTGAGGTTTGGAGAGTAGATCCGGGCCAGGATGAAATCACCGCCATAGGCTTTTGGATGGCCTGCATAGTTCCTCATCTCCACCAGCACATTCAATGTATCCCCCACACAGTAGTGAGCCCTGGGCTGCTCTAGTCTGACCACACTGTGCTCAGCACTGGAAGAGTTATTGAAAGAGCTGAAGTTGGAGGTTGAGGGAGCCCATACTAATGACAATATGACTTCATCAACTGTCATTTCTTTGTGAGGGGTTTTAAATTGTTCCTGCAATGACATTACAAGGGAGATTTAATTCATAGTCGTCATTTCCATATCTAGTAATTTCCAGCACACACTGTCATTATGAAAACACACTCACATTCCTGCCACAGATTTAAAAAAATTCAGTTAAATATTAATTCATTTTTTTTATGGAAGTTATGAAGGCTATGTCGTTTTCCCCATGATAATATTAATTACATAGATGTTCATAAAAACATCTTCATGAACATGACTCTGTACTTGGCCAAACTGATAAAATCACAGATAACAAATAATAAATAATGAATACAATTAATAAAATGTACTGCAAAAAGTAATATACGAACACAATTTATTTCATTTTTATGGAATATACCTGTTCCATACCTGTGGCTTCATTCCCATCACAATTGCCACAATCCATCTAAATAAAGCTATAGTTAAAATAAACAGAGCTCTTCCATGTTTCACTTTGTGCAGTTATCGTAGCTCTGTATCCCTGATTCGGGGAGCAGGCCACGTGTTGACCAACACATGTTGTAGTCCAACAATTTTCACAAATATTATTTATTTTTATTTTTAGTTAATGTCCCTTGTAGTGCAGGTTTCAGCATAGTAGAATATATGGTTCTTGAGAGTAAGACCAGATATAGGGGACAAAAATTGATTACTTGGCGGTTAAAGTAACCATGAGTGCACACAGATATCACTGGGGCTGCATCTGTCAGTCAGGATGCTCTGCACTCACAGACTGTGGCACCAGTAACTACAGGGCTTTGCCGCTCAGTGCATCAGAACAGGAGCAGTTAGTCAGAATTGCATGGTACGGTATGGTACTGCAGTATGAGTGGTATGGTATGGTACACAAAATGTACAAATCCTTGTCGCTGGGGTGGTACCATATAGGTATAAAATTGTACCCATAGCTAGCAATATATAATTAATTTGCTTGGAAAACATACTCATTTGCACCCAAAGAGAACATTACTGTATTTTCAGGGTACATTTGTGAAATTTGATACTTTTTTTTCAGTGACACCCAAACTCTGTGTGAAAACAATGCACCATATACATCAGATTTAGTGCAGCTGTGCACAATGGTGTGCAGAAGCCTACATTAAACCATGGTGATGAAAATGTTTGCAGATCAGCAGCCTGGGCAGTCAGGCATAGCCTTCCAGTAAAAGGCTATCAACAGCCAGGAAGGCAACAGCAGCAACAGCCACAGGAAGTGACACCTTTCCTCAGTGTCTCCACACAAAGGAGACAAGTCAAGCCCCATCACATACCAAGTCAGTCATCCAGGACGACTGAAAAATACAACTCTGTTATTGAAAAGCCTTTTTGAGATTTTACTGTGTTGGCTGTTCAAAGCAGATACTTATCTTGAAAGGAAACTGAAACATAAATACCCCACCCCAATATAAATATAAATATAAGACTTATCCTAAAAATCCCTTTCATAAGTGATAGTATTAAACGAGTAACATGGTGGTTGGTCACACTTTCTTGGTTTTATATGCAATTTGCACAAGAGGACATTGAAGAAACACGACGAAAGTATTAAATATGTCCGCTCTTTAGTTTTGAAGAAGCGGGCGTTTTTTTAAATATATCGTTCTATTTTCAAACCGGTGATAATGTTCTCATCGTTGTGTGACTCGAGGATAACCACTTCCCTATCCACGCAGTTTGCTCCCCTGGCCTCCAGGCAAGACGATGCAAATGTTTGACAAACGTTTATGTTCACTTAAATTAGAGTTCCTTTTAAGGACTCAGACTATTTCTGGTTATATTGATTTCGCTAGCTAGCTAACGTTATCTAGCTAGATAGCTTGCTTTCATAAGGTGACGTTATCGATAACGTTAGCTAGCTAGTTTGCTTTCATAAGGATGTTATAGTTGTGCTTTTATCTTAACTTTGCTAGCAAAAATTATCATTGGATAAGTTAGCTATCGATAGCTGATATACTAAATTAGCTAGCTTGTGCTAAATTCAGTCTCCCAAGAAGAGCGCGTATCATGGAAATAAGTGGTAACAAACGACAATGTGTGGAAAGTGGGAGAACGGTCTGTCAATCATAGCTCAGACAGTTTGTGCGAACTTAGTTTTATTGTGGGAAAATTAGGCTTGAAAAAAACGTTTTAAAATACCTTTAAATGACTGAATAAAATTCTGTACATTTGTTTTGAGTCGTCTAAAGAGAACTGGCTTGTGTCACATTCAACCACCATGTTACTCCTTTAATTCATGCAGATTGAATGCCCTTGTATTTCTCTCTCCTTCTCTATTAGGTTCCAATACAATTTTGAATGAGTCATATCATCTCATGTAATTGCATAAACTTTTAATGAATACAAGGTGTATGTCGTAAACAGTGCCCTCTACTGCTCTGCTGGTAACCATTTGTATTACTTATGATTCCTTCACATTACAGCAAGAGAACAGCTGGTTTCTCAGCTACAGATGTTTTGCATTGGAACTTTATCAAATGTTTTGACATTATCTGTTTTTTGTTGTTGTTGTTTTTTTTCTGTTCATGTTTAGTACTTGTACACCCTTATGCACCGTACCTACCTTCAGATATAAAAATGTTTGCTGACAGAATATCCCAATTTTACTGATGGTGACCTACATTGGCATGGTTGCCCCTCGTCTATCAAATTTCCATTTGACCAACAGGACTTCTACAAGTAATGGGTGTGCAACAATCTTTTAAAAATCTTTTTTAGCCATTTAACGAGTTGCTGCCACATGATTGGCTGATTTTTGCATCATCAAGCGAGTGTACAGGTGTACGCCACTGAGTATATATAATATAGCCTGTCCTACATGCATGACACATACTCTTTGTATGGCCCCACCTCCCTCAAAATGGGCCCCCGCACATAAGAAAGGGATACTGCACATGGACACAATCTTCCCTCCCAAACAAACCCGTACCCCCGAGTCCACCATTGCAGTCTCTCCCTGATGCGCATTTGCACCTCGAGGAGAGAATGCAATGGTGGACTCGGGGGTACGGGCACCCCTCATGGTGACTACATACAAACCATAACACTGGCACAAAATGCTTTGGAAATAATGAATAAACTTGAATTGCGAAATCCTAACATGGACAGTGAACTGCTTAAAATCCATGAGAAATGAAATTTCCATTACCCATATTGATGTCCATATGTATAGTTTGGAAAAATACATGGAGAAAGAAAATATTGCACAAATGAATAGAAATTTCTGTCTTGAATATTTGCATGCCCATTTTGTAACACGATGCATATGAACTGATGGAAGGTCTGGTGATGTGCTCTGTAAGGCAAATGAAGAAAATTGATATTATTATACACTTTATAGACATTATAGACTCAATAAGTGCTGGAAATATAGTATTTGTGCCCTGACATCCTGTCTCTATGGTGAAGCAGCGGGATGAGAATATATGGGCAGCAATGAGTCAGAAGAAGTAGTATTAGTCGTGGTCTTTCCCACTCACAGCAAACTCTCACATGGTGTGAATTAACCCTTAAGCGTGATTCATACTTTGTCACACACACTTGCGACAAATGTGATCCGTGTATGTCTTGTATTTATGTGTATTTGTCTAGAAAATGGCTAAGACATCGTGGACAGGTGTTTCACTTGCAATACAGTAAAGCGCAGAGACAAATAAGAAACGGGCAACGGCTGGGTTATCAGTCAATTGTAATATTATTGTGTCCCGATTGATTTTCTAAATATTCCGTTTTAACGCTTTCATGCATTAACTCCATTCTGGGTTGGTTTACTATGGTTATTTTCTTCAAACCACTTGAGGGCAGTGTCAGTAGATTGATCGCAGTATTGTTTGTTTTTGGTTTAATTTTTTAAATTTTTTATTTTTTTTATTATTATTATTATTATTATTATATTTTTTTCGTGGGGGGGGGTTACTTAGCCATTTTATCAGTATTATTTTTATTTATTATTATTATTCATCAAAAAATAAATGTACAAGCTGTCATTACATTCAACATTTGTACAAAACCATGTGTAAAAAGAAAGCGGTAAAGAAAAAAATTATAATATAAGAGAAAATAAAGACATGTTTCTCTTTTCTTTTCACTCTTGATAAGTGAAAAAAAAACCCTCCCTATTAAATAACTTATCCACTAATATAATATTATTATGAAACCAATATTCCAAGAAGAGAGACTTATGTTTATACAAAACATTACTTTCCAGTTTTAGGACTACGGTGTCCAACAAAACCAAGAAAGAACTATGGTTAAACATCGCTCCAGCACACAGCGAGAGTGGGAAAACGTCAGTTTATGAATATAATTTAAAAGGCAATTAGGCAACATGTTCAATAAAGTGCAACATGCATCCTTTCAGAGGCTTGTGGTCGTAACAGTGGTGGCCACTAGCGGAGTGAGCTGACAACATCGCTAAGGTATAGCTAAGAGTGGTCCAGACCAACCTTAACGAAAGTACGACGTACAAAAGTTATACATAGCTAAGAACATTTCGGGAAACACGCTGAAACGTTAAGTTAGAGCTTAAGGAACAATTTACGAACGACGTAGCGTTAAGAAGGCTTCGGGAAACGCACCCCTGGGCTTTTTTGTGATAACGTGGTAAGCCCAATGATTATATTTGGCTCTTCCTCTCTTCTGGATTTGGCTCTGAGACTACCAGATTTTCTCAAGAATTTTCCAACCTCAAATTTGAAGGGTTCCCAGTTAATTCCTTTAGACCTAAAGTATAAGTTCTGTGACTTCTTTTTTAACTTCATCAATTAGAAATAAAGAGTTTCCAGTATACTGCTTGAGTAGAACAATTTTCAAGGGTGGTTAGTTTTATCTTAATATATATGGCCTGTAAGAGGAGCGACCCATATATCCACATCAATATCATTTTATTTTTGTTAAAACTCTGGAGTTATCCTTGATTGCTTTGAACCCAATTTATTGCTCCATGTAAATGAATTATTATTGGGATATTTAACTCTCCATATATCCTCAAGGCTAAATCTATTAATAAAGGCTTTAAGGTAATTATTGGTTCTATTTGTTTGAGGCCATTTACCCATATTGCCATCCATAATGTTTTTGAAATCCCCCCCACCCCTCAACAATAAAGTAGCATTTGGGAATTTATTGAAACAGTTTATCAATATGTTTTCAATAGACAGTATACGATTATCGTTTTCCATTTTTGTGTTGTACCCATAAACATGAGTTATTATGAGTCAAGTCAAGCCCCATCACATACCAAGTCAGTCATCCAGGACGACTGAAAAATACAACTCTGTTATTGAAAAGCCTTTTTGAGATTTTACTGTGTTGGCTGTTCAAAGCAGATACTTATCTTGAAAGGAAACTGAAACATAAATACCCCACCCCAATATAAATATAAATATAAGACTTATCCTAAAAATCCCTTTCATAAGTGATAGTATTAAACGAGTAACATGGTGGTTGGTCACACTTTCTTGGTTTTATATGCAATTTGCACAAGAGGACATTGAAGAAACACGACGAAAGTATTAAATATGTCCGCTCTTTAGTTTTGAAGAAGCGGGCGTTTTTTTAAATATATCGTTCTATTTTCAAACCGGTGATAATGTTCTCATCGTTGTGTGACTCGAGGATAACCACTTCCCTATCCACGCAGTTTGCTCCCCTGGCCTCCAGGCAAGACGATGCAAATGTTTGACAAACGTTTATGTTCACTTAAATTAGAGTTCCTTTTAAGGACTCAGACTATTTCTGGTTATATTGATTTCGCTAGCTAGCTAACGTTATCTAGCTAGATAGCTTGCTTTCATAAGGTGACGTTATCGATAACGTTAGCTAGCTAGTTTGCTTTCATAAGGATGTTATAGTTGTGCTTTTATCTTAACTTTGCTAGCAAAAATTATCATTGGATAAGTTAGCTATCGATAGCTGATATACTAAATTAGCTAGCTTGTGCTAAATTCAGTCTCCCAAGAAGAGCGCGTATCATGGAAATAAGTGGTAACAAACGACAATGTGTGGAAAGTGGGAGAACGGTCTGTCAATCATAGCTCAGACAGTTTGTGCGAACTTAGTTTTATTGTGGGAAAATTAGGCTTGAAAAAAACGTTTTAAAATACCTTTAAATGACTGAATAAAATTCTGTACATTTGTTTTGAGTCGTCTAAAGAGAACTGGCTTGTGTCACATTCAACCACCATGTTACTCCTTTAATTCATGCAGATTGAATGCCCTTGTATTTCTCTCTCCTTCTCTATTAGGTTCCAATACAATTTTGAATGAGTCATATCATCTCATGTAATTGCATAAACTTTTAATGAATACAAGGTGTATGTCGTAAACAGTGCCCTCTACTGCTCTGCTGGTAACCATTTGTATTACTTATGATTCCTTCACATTACAGCAAGAGAACAGCTGGTTTCTCAGCTACAGATGTTTTGCATTGGAACTTTATCAAATGTTTTGACATTATCTGTTTTTTGTTGTTGTTGTTTTTTTTCTGTTCATGTTTAGTACTTGTACACCCTTATGCACCGTACCTACCTTCAGATATAAAAATGTTTGCTGACAGAATATCCCAATTTTACTGATGGTGACCTACATTGGCATGGTTGCCCCTCGTCTATCAAATTTCCATTTGACCAACAGGACTTCTACAAGTAATGGGTGTGCAACAATCTTTTAAAAATCTTTTTTAGCCATTTAACGAGTTGCTGCCACATGATTGGCTGATTTTTGCATCATCAAGCGAGTGTACAGGTGTACGCCACTGAGTATATATAATATAGCCTGTCCTACATGCATGACACATACTCTTTGTATGGCCCCACCTCCCTCAAAATGGGCCCCCGCACATAAGAAAGGGATACTGCACATGGACACAATCTTCCCTCCCAAACAAACCCGTACCCCCGAGTCCACCATTGCAGTCTCTCCCTGATGCGCATTTGCACCTCGAGGAGAGAATGCAATGGTGGACTCGGGGGTACGGGCACCCCTCATGGTGACTACATACAAACCATAACACTGGCACAAAATGCTTTGGAAATAATGAATAAACTTGAATTGCGAAATCCTAACATGGACAGTGAACTGCTTAAAATCCATGAGAAATGAAATTTCCATTACCCATATTGATGTCCATATGTATAGTTTGGAAAAATACATGGAGAAAGAAAATATTGCACAAATGAATAGAAATTTCTGTCTTGAATATTTGCATGCCCATTTTGTAACACGATGCATATGAACTGATGGAAGGTCTGGTGATGTGCTCTGTAAGGCAAATGAAGAAAATTGATATTATTATACACTTTATAGACATTATAGACTCAATAAGTGCTGGAAATATAGTATTTGTGCCCTGACATCCTGTCTCTATGGTGAAGCAGCGGGATGAGAATATATGGGCAGCAATGAGTCAGAAGAAGTAGTATTAGTCGTGGTCTTTCCCACTCACAGCAAACTCTCACATGGTGTGAATTAACCCTTAAGCATGATTCATACTTTGTCACACACACTTGCGACAAATGTGATCCGTGTATGTCTTGTATTTATGTGTATTTGTCTAGAAAATGGCTAAGACATCGTGGACAGGTGTTTCACTTGCAATACAGTAAAGCGCAGAGACAAATAAGAAACGGGCAACGGCTGGGTTATCAGTCAATTGTAATATTATTGTGTCCCGATTGATTTTCTAAATATTCCGTTTTAACGCTTTCATGCATTAACTCCATTCTGGGTTGGTTTACTATGGTTATTTTCTTCAAACCACTTGAGGGCAGTGTCAGTAGATTGATCGCAGTATTGTTTGTTTTTGGTTTAATTTTTTAAATTTTTTATTTTTTTTATTATTATTATTATTATTATTATATTTTTTTCGTGGGGGGGGGTTACTTAGCCATTTTATCAGTATTATTTTTATTTATTATTATTATTCATCAAAAAATAAATGTACAAGCTGTCATTACATTCAACATTTGTACAAAACCATGTGTAAAAAGAAAGCGGTAAAGAAAAAAATTATAATATAAGAGAAAATAAAGACATGTTTCTCTTTTCTTTTCACTCTTGATAAGTGAAAAAAAAACCCTCCCTATTAAATAACTTATCCACTAATATAATATTATTATGAAACCAATATTCCAAGAAGAGAGACTTATGTTTATACAAAACATTACTTTCCAGTTTTAGGACTACGGTGTCCAACAAAACCAAGAAAGAACTATGGTTAAACATCGCTCCAGCACACAGCGAGAGTGGGAAAACGTCAGTTTATGAATATAATTTAAAAGGCAATTAGGCAACATGTTCAATAAAGTGCAACATGCATCCTTTCAGAGGCTTGTGGTCGTAACAGTGGTGGCCACTAGCGGAGTGAGCTGACAACATCGCTAAGGTATAGCTAAGAGTGGTCCAGACCAACCTTAACGAAAGTACGACGTACAAAAGTTATACATAGCTAAGAACATTTCGGGAAACACGCTGAAACGTTAAGTTAGAGCTTAAGGAACAATTTACGAACGACGTAGCGTTAAGAAGGCTTCGGGAAACGCACCCCTGGGCTTTTTTGTGATAACGTGGTAAGCCCAATGATTATATTTGGCTCTTCCTCTCTTCTGGATTTGGCTCTGAGACTACCAGATTTTCTCAAGAATTTTCCAACCTCAAATTTGAAGGGTTCCCAGTTAATTCCTTTAGACCTAAAGTATAAGTTCTGTGACTTCTTTTTTAACTTCATCAATTAGAAATAAAGAGTTTCCAGTATACTGCTTGAGTAGAACAATTTTCAAGGGTGGTTAGTTTTATCTTAATATATATGGCCTGTAAGAGGAGCGACCCATATATCCACATCAATATCATTTTATTTTTGTTAAAACTCTGGAGTTATCCTTGATTGCTTTGAACCCAATTTATTGCTCCATGTAAATGAATTATTATTGGGATATTTAACTCTCCATATATCCTCAAGGCTAAATCTATTAATAAAGGCTTTAAGGTAATTATTGGTTCTATTTGTTTGAGGCCATTTACCCATATTGCCATCCATAATGTTTTTGAAATCCCCCCCACCCCTCAACAATAAAGTAGCATTTGGGAATTTATTGAAACAGTTTATCAATATGTTTTCAATAGACAGTATACGATTATCGTTTTCCATTTTTGTGTTGTACCCATAAACATGAGTTATTATGAATATTTGGTTGTTGTATTTAACTGCTTGGCAAATAAAGTGACCATCACATTCATTAAAAAGGACATCTCCATCAAACCTGTTTTTTTTTTTTGAAGAAGCGATCTCCAAAAGTTGGCATCATCTAAGGTAGAATGAGATTCTTGTAGAAAAAAAAAATGACCTGAACTGCTTAAAAGAAATAAAGCTTTACATTTAACATTGTTTTGTAGCACCCTAGCGTTAAGTGATACAAGAGATAAAGTTGACAGATTAATATGAACAATAATAAACAAATGTAAAAGTTATTTAAGTACTCTTAGGTAAACTGAAATCCCTCTCTACGTGCACCCGGCGGTCGAGCTGCATGTTCACGCCTGTTTTCCGTTCTGGTTCCTCAGTGGTGGAACGACTTGCCTACCACTGTCAGGACAGCAGAATCCCTCCCCCTATTTCGACACAGACTCAAAACACACCTTTTCAAACTCTACCTTAGTCCTCCCTCCTGATTTCCCCCCGCCCCCCCAAAAAAAATTCTTTTTTATGATGACAACTCTATGTTTAGAACAGCATTCAAGGTGTATTTTCCTAGTTCTGGATGTGATGCTTTGACTTGTGGTAGAACCTATGCACTTGTAAGTCGCTTTGGATTAAAAGCGTCTGCCAAATGACAAAAATGTAAAAAATGTAAATGAACTTGTCTCGAAAATTGACTGAACATCTTATTATAAGTAAAGTGTTTCTTAATAAAAGGCTTTAAACATCCTAAACATAAATTGAGCCTGAGAAGTGAAAAAAAAAAGAAAAGAAAAAGAAATTCCAAATATTCACTGCTTGATGACAACATCAATCCAAGATGGCCAACAGTGATAGCCATGTGCAAAATGCCTCAGCCATATCTATAAATAACTTTTATTCAGGTCAATTGAGGTAAAAAAATATATATTAGTATGTGCAGTAAAGTGTGATGAACGTTTATGTTTTGTAAACCAACATTTAGAGTAAAATGTAGTGTTTATACACCAAAAACCAACTGTCCACATATGTGGATGTCATGCAACAGTGGAGTCAGATTGCATGAAGTCTGATTTGTGTAACCTGCAAATCTCTCTATTGTTTTTTTCAAAGATGATTTGAATTCTCTTATATTGTAATTAAACAGACATTTAACAAATATATCAATATAAATAACCATACGAAATGACATATTCTGCTATTAAATGACAACTTTACACATACATATGTCTCCTAAAGTAAATATCTACTCCCTAATCCGGAGCCGTCTGTATTACGTGTTAGTCTATGTGCATCCAGTCCACGTTTTCATTTCCCCCTTGTTATTGTATCATTACCCTATTATGTTCTCCACCTGTTGTTAATTTGTTTAGCCCACCTCACTCCTGTGCCCCACATAGTTTGTCAACCTCCCTCATGTATTTAAACCCCAGTCTCTGCATTGTCATTTGTCAGAACGTTGATCAATATCCAGTCATAGTAAGCATGTATATTTGAGATTCAAGAATGACACCCTTTGCCATTGACACCGAGTTTGCCTTATCCTTCTGTTTTGCTTGCTATTTTGGATTATTTTGATTTCGATTTTTTCTCCTGCCTTCATCAACTTTTTTTGCCTCGCCCTTTTTGGTACCTCAGCCCTGACTTCACGGATTTTTGACCTCTGCTTTGTTTATCCTTATTCTTTTGCATCTTGATTCTGGCATTGTCGATTCTCTGATTACCTGGCTTGATTTGGACTAAATAAAGATTTTTTTGCATTTTTTGCATACTCCTGGTCTGCGCCTGGGTCCTCTGAACTGTGCCTCAAACAAGCCATGACACTTCCTCCATTATGCTTCACAGATGAGCTTGTATGTAATGGATCATGAGCAGGTCTCCTCTTTCTCCACACTTTGGCCTTTCCATCACTTTGGGAGAAGTTAATCTGGTAAAAGCTTCCTTCACCCCTGCCCTGTGGAAATTGTTTGTCATGTCACTGACTACCGTTTTCCTTGGTCGACCTGTTCAATGTCTGTTCCTAAGTACGCCAGCAGTTTCTTTCTTTTCCGGGACATTCCAAGTTATTGTCCAAGCTATCCCCAATGCATGTGCAATGGTTAATTGATTTTCCATTTCTAAGCTTCAAAATGGCTTGCCTATCTCCCAAAGGCAGCTCTCTGGTCTTTATGTTGGTTTATATTTTCTAACACAAATGCAGTCTTCACAGGAAAAAACCAAGAGTAGACATTCAGTACTATTTATTGTTTAACCAATCAATTTAACAGGACTCATCCGGGCAACAAGAAACACCTGTCAGTCACATGTTCCAATACTTTTGTTGGGTGGTCTGATACAAAAGGTGATATCTTCTAAGTTGTTTAACAAATCTAGATAAAAATACCAGCAAATAATCATCTTTTCAAAGCAACTCAACTCAATAGTCTTCAGTGTATAGCAAAAACTAAGGAATTGTCCATGCTATACCAATACTTTTGGACGGGAATGTGAATCATGCTTTAGAAAAGTGCTAAATAATTTGGGCTCAATATTATGGCGATGTGATCCTTAAGGGTCAACAACAATAACAACAATTCACTGAAAACACTTACAGCAGATAATAATCTAAATTTTATACCAATAATATTCAGCAAATAGCAAAAGTTTTGGCATTGTTAGATTCATGTGAAAACCTTGATAAAAACTTGGCACAAAAAATCTCAGACATAATACAGGAGTACTCACCTGCCCTGGGCTTTCCATGGATTTCATAACTTCCATCTGAAATAGAATGGGTTATTGCACTTAACAATAATCATAGAATTAGGCTATTCTGATCAACAGAGTTTGCTGGGAGTGGTTCAATAGAAAGTCTATAAAAGTAATACACTCACTTCCAAGTAGGTGCAATACAAAAAAATAGGAGAAAGATTAAATGAGAATTTACAAATTGTAAATCATTGCGCAGAGCTAACTAGCTAACACACACACACACACACACACACACACACACACACATCACCTCCAAATGCTTCTTCAAATCAGATGTTGAATCTTCTGAAGCAGAACTGTGACACTGCAGGCAGAGCATACAGTATAATGTCCCCATTGAAGGCAATAAATGTGAGATGGAGAATGACGGAGCTAGACACGCCTTGTGTGACTGACCTTTGTCATCAAATGCCAGAAAATGATAAAAAGATTTTACCTTTTAAAAAAAAGTTGGCATTCAAACCTTACCGCTTCAGGGAGGAGTTTAGATTCCTTGCTCAATGGCACAACTCAAAGTACTTAGAAATAACAAAGAACACAATCAAAAGGCAATTAAAAGTCTGGAACCATTTTAGTTCCATTGAAACAGCCAATGAAAGTTGCGCCAATGAAATCCTCCTGGGATTTTCACGCACACTAGTCTGTAGAGTGTGCAAAGTATTGTGCAAAAAACAAAAACAAAAATTCAGTGACCAGTCTAAAAAAATAAATCTAATAAATACCTAATAAAGGCTCACTGAGTGTAAATTTTTTGCGACACACACTTTGTCACACACATAATATAAAAATAAAGGGAAGACATTACTGGAGACGTGTCACGGCGAAAACCGGGAGGTCAGTCCAGATAAGGCAAAAGTACAAGAGCTGATCCAAAAGAAGAGTCCAAAAAGCAGGCAGGGGTCAAGAACAAGAAAGACAGAAAACCAAGGTGCAGCAAGGTGCAATGAGTGCAAACTAGGAGTGAGGGCGGTCTAACAAATAAACATCAGGTGAGACACATGAAAGGCTAATAGCACAATAACGAGGGGGATTATTTCTATTGATTAGAATTACAATTAACTAACAATAATAATAATAATAATAATAATAATAATAATAATAATAATAATAATGTATAGACCACCACAGGAATATCTAAATAGCACTTGATGATGATGGTGGACACAAGGGAGCCTGGGTTAGTTTGGAATTTTTGGGACACATCAATCCTATTCGGTTACATCCCTACTTTATAAGTAGGCCACTTTGTGTGTGCCTGGCTTTGTTTGGTCTCCCGAGTAGCTGGGTACATAACATTGTCGGGTTAATAAGACTGTCCAGCCCATTTTACTCATTACATTACATTAATGGCATTTGGCATCTTATTCAGAGCGACATACAGTTAATTAGACTAAGCAGAGGATAATCCTCCCCTCGAGCAATGCAGGGTTAATGGCCTTGCTCAAGGGCCCAACGGCTGTGTGGATCTTATTGTGGCTACACCGGGGATCGAACCACCGACCTTGCAGGTCCCAGTCATGTACCGTAACCACTATGCTACAAGCCTCTACAGGCCATATACTGTGGTAGCTCAGGGTGGGTCCTGAGGTGCAGCAGGCGTGCACAGCCGAAAACCAGACATGGGAGTCAGCAATTATCAGAAAAAATGAATCTTTACTTTTTCTGTTCCTTCATCTTTTTTTCTTTTCTTCCTGGGGTATTGGTGATAGCGTCCCCCAACAGGGCGCCACGGTACATTCAATTATAACTCAAGATAAAAGAGTTAGGGGTCACTTCCAGCTACCTTGTTAGTGGTCCAGCACTGAATACTGAACCCAGGATAACTGGAGACTACCCAGTTTATTAACCTTAAAACGTGATATTATTTTTATAGGGAATTCTCCCTCCACATTTATGAATTCAGATGTCTCTAATTAACTTTGTTGGTGGATCTGTCAGGTGTTTTGTTTCTCACAAATACAAAACATTACAGTGCCTTAAAGATAACTTCAACCTTAGTTTTTTTAACAGGTATCATCACATCAGTGAGGCATGAATGGTTCATTTGCCAAACATATCAAACCATGTTCCACACCACGTCCGTCTCCTTCCTGTGTCCCACTCCTGGCTCTGTGAAGGTTTCTGGGGTTTGCTCATTTTTACCGTAGGTTCATTCACAACTTCAGTGCCTTTGTGGCTCCCATCACCGCACTCACCCGGAACACATCTTCTTAGTTCCAATGGAACCCCAAAAGCGCAAGTGTCGTTCTGTCCCAGCGGTCACCTCTCGGCAGGAGGGTACACCCATGTGCCTCGTTTTTCTCTGACTGAAGTTATTTCTCAGGTCAATTATCCAATATTTCTGTAGGAACACATACACGCATCACCTACAAATGTTTCTTGAAATCATATGTGGAATCTTTTGAAGCAGAGTTCTGTCACTGCAGGGAAAGCATACAGTATAATGTTCCCTTTTAAAAGCCGTTTGTGTTACCATGCATTTTGATGTTGACACATCATACTAAGCAATATTTGTGAGATGGAGAATAACATGCATATTAACTAGACGGGCCTAGACACATGTGTGACTACCTTGCAATCTTTGTCATCAAATGCCAAAAAAGATAACAATACATTTGGAGGCTGTTATTGGCATGTGTCAACAAGACAAAAATGTAATGCATGTAATACAGCTGTCCTCAAGCAAGTGTAGTCTCCCTCTGATGATCTTTACAATCCTTCTCTGACTTTTAAATACAGTAAAATGCAGTAACTCAATCTCCGTCTCAAACAAATATTTAAAAAATATAAAATTCTGGTTGGCTGATGCATTCATGTCATCTCTTTCAACACAGGGTGCAGGGGTAAAATTTCTTATTAAGTCTTCTGCTGCTGTAGCCTATCCACTTAGATGTTTGACGCATTGTGTGTTCAGAGATGCTCTTCTGCATACCACTGTTGTGATGCATGGTTATTTGTGTTACTGTCACCTTTATTTCAGGTTCGACCATTCTGGCCATTCTTCATTGACCTCTCTCATCAACAAGACGTTTCTGTCCACAGAATTTGTCGCTTACTGGATGTTTTTTATGTGACATGATTTGCGGATTAGATAATCGCATGAATAAGTAATTGTGTCACCAACTCCCAAAGTATCATACAGTATACAAGTGTACACCTCTGCGCATTATCACTTAAATGTCAAATTATTCAAAATTGTATCACCTGACAATAATTTCATTACTTCCAAGTTGAACAGTCGGGTATTTGCTCTTATGTAAAATTAAAAACTAACAATTTACATTTACTATATAAAAAATATGGGCCATATAGTGTTTCTAAAGTATTTGTTTTTGATTGTTCATAAGAGGAAATTGTAGTTGTAAACTTATAAATAATGCAATTATTGAGAGGTGATGAATATTGAATCATTTGATATTTAAATGATATTGCACAGGGATGTACTCACTTCAGTTGCATACTGTATATCCTATCATATATCCTTATAACTCATCATCTATATATCAAATAATAAATTATGTAATAATACCTTTTACACTTCTCATATTCTCGAAAACAATCTTATAAATTGTGCTGTTAGAAGAATGTAAGGGATATTTCTAAGTTATAGAATAGGCTATTATATAGGCTATATAATCTCATATATTGACCATTAAACTAATTTAGATATATCGACTTAATGTAGTCGGTTCGTATCGCCATTTTGTGCTTGCACAATCCACAGCAGTGCTTCACAAGAGTCCCTGATTATTAACCTTATAAATAGATTGCATACCTAACGTGAACATTGGTTACATAGCTAGGTAATTGCTGTAAAGTTGCAACAGACAATGCTGACGATACCCTAGGGTGTGTGAGGGGTTGGACCCAAAATGCATGACTCAGACAAAGATGTGATAAAGTCCTGTCAGGGCTTTATTAGGGGAATGTCCAATGAGCATAGTCCAGTCGTTAGAATGTTAGCATTACCCAATCCTGATTTAACATTAGTAGTAAGTAGACATGGGCGGCACGGATGGTGCAGTGGGTAGCACTGCCGCCTCACAGCAAGGAGGTCCTGGGTTCGAATCCCCGTCAGCCGGCGCCTCTCTGTGTGGAGTTTGCATGTCCTCCCCCTGTTCACGTGGGTTTCCTCCGGGTACTCCGGTTTCCTCCCACAGTACGAAGACATGCAGGTTAGGCTGATTGGAGAGTCTAAATTGCCCGTACGTATGAGTGTGTGAGTGAATGGTGTGTGTGCCCTGCGATGGACTGGTGACCTGTCCAGGGTGTATTACTGCCTTTCGCCCAATGTATGCTGGGATAGGCTCCAGCCCCCAATGTATGCTGGGATAGGCTCCAGCCCCCCTGCGACCGTGTTCAGGATAAGCGGGTTAGGATAATGGATGAATGAATGAGTAAGTAGACACGGGAAAATGAAACAATTTGGGAAGCGTGAGCGATAGCAAGGGAGAGAGAGAAAGCATGAACGCAAGGTTTGCGGAAAGACGGAAAAGTGTATGCTAAACAATGAACAGGAAAACATAACTGGGCAAATGCATCTACCCCGCCTTCACTGGAAGCAGTTGTCTGATGCCACACAACAATGGCAGCACCCATGGAGGCACACATCGTAAACAGTGAACGTGATATAACATTCTCAGAACTTTTGGCAGACAGGAAATGTCACGAGCATTAACAGTTTGGCTTTACTGGAATGTTTTCCATCAGACACCACTTCCCCCACATAGATAATAGAAGCTATAGTTATAGACCAACCCATGTCTGTTTGAATACATGATTTTATATCCCTTTATGGCGTAACTCCACATTTCGCCACAAAAACTGAATGCGGTATTTAGTCTATTTCTCATCCCTAAGTAATCTGAATTTACACTAGCTTTATTGCAATATAGCTTGCTTTTGCACTGCAAAGGATTCATGCTCTTAGTTTGGCAGAGGCTGGTGGAAGAGTGCAGCCAGCCTCAGGTGAGCCGGTCAACTGTGGCGTCCTTACATTTTGGTCCGGTACTATACATTCTATACTATTACAGGTACTGTAAATACTGCACACCCATGCACACCTAAAATGCTAAACAAATATTACCCCTTGTACTCACTGTCTACATCGTTGAGTATTGTAAAATAGGTTGTTACGCTGTATATTTAGTGTAGGGATGTATTGTCATCTTCACTGTTGTAACATCTGAAATGGCAGGCTACTGAACATTACGAATAATGTAGTTATTTTGTATACGGACATGATTAGCAACATTCTTCATTGGCAGAGTTGACCCACTCACCCCACAGTGGTGGAAGAGCGCGGATGTTTACACCAGGGCAAGAAATTGGGAGTACGAAAACTGGTGAGGGCAGACAATGTCCATAACACTTTGGGAAATCCAGTATGCTGTTGAGGAGGACAACAGTACTTTCAGGAACAAGGTTCCAATCTGAACGCAACACCGAAAGTGCTCAGACATCTTCCAGTACTGTGCAAAAGTCTTAGGCACCTGTATAACATTCTGTACAGATAAGATTCTTAAGGTCCTAAATAAACGTACTATACATTACATTTAAATTTATTTATTTTTTTGTGACCACCCTTCGGCGTTAAAACTGCATCACTTCTCTGAGATAGCCAGTGCTGTCCTACAGTTCTATAAGACAATCAGCAGGGAGGTTGTTCCAAGCATATTGGAGAACTTGCCACAGTTCTTCTGCAGACTTTGGTTGGCTCCTTGCTTCTGATCTCAAGTTCTGATCTAAGTTTTTATGTAAAAAGTAGTCATGGAAGTTCCACGATCCATATTGTTACGTTTTCCTATGGCAATATATTGCGTCACAATATTTTGTCCCACCCCTAGTAACAAAAAGGAAATAATATACAGACACTGTAGACACATTTATTCCAATATTTGAACCTGGGTTTACAGCACATTGATGACAACATTTTAGGAAAGTCACGCACAGGGATACACCAGTACTGTGTCTTTTGTGCGGTAAGACCTGGGTCACTAAGCCAACACCACCAAATAGGTACTGGGCACAGCACTTCCTGTTACGCCTCCCTCACACACACGAACACTTTCCTGTGTGGGTTTCCAGAGAAGAGAGGAGAATAAACTCCAGTGGGCAGTTAATGGTGAGGGTGCCGCAGTGCGGTGGGCTCTCCCTAACACGTGGTTTCCCACCCGTTGGCCAGCTCTCAGGCCGAGTCCTCCTGCCCGTTCTTCTTCTTCTTAGTTTCCAGCTCCTTCAGGCCTTCCTGGATCTGCTCCACCGCCTCGCTGTCCCCGGTGGCCTGAGCCATGGCCAGAGCCTCCTGATACATCCGGCCAGACTCCTCCAACTGACCTGTCCACCAAGAAGTGTCAACACCATCAGTGACTGCAAACATCTTCCCTTTACTTTCCCTTTTACAGCACCTTTTGGGATTCTAATGATTATAAATAATTAGTAATTTAGCTGACGCTTTTATGGTTGATTAGACTAAGCGGGGGGACAATCCTCCCTGGAGCAATGTGGGGTTAAGGGCCTTGCTCAAGGGCCCAACAGCTGTGCGGATCTTCTCGTGGCTACACCGGGGCTTGAACCACCGACCTTCTGGGTCGCAGTCATGTGCCTTAGCCACTAGGCTACAGGCTGCCCCGGGTCTAAACAAGTGGTCAAACCATCATTCCTCATCCTTCCCAAAATCCCTGCCTCCTCCTCTGCAGAGCCACTCCCCCAGCCTCTCACCCTGGTGCAGCAAGATGCCCGCCATGTTTCCCAGCAGCACGTGCTGGTCGGGGTGGCCTGCCTCCTTGCCCAGCTCCACGGCCCTCTTCACCTGCCCCAGGGCCTCCTGATGCTGCCCCTGCATGTCCAGCACTGTCGCCAGGTCGTTCATCAGCACCAAAGTCTGAACACAGACGCCCAGCTAAATGCACTTTACACTTTACCACCACATGAACTGAAATGCACCTTAACTGCTATGGTAAGAATGTAAAAAGTCAAATCATGTCAGATAAACTTCTTTGCCCATTTACAGTCACCCCATATGAGATCACAAGTAAATGATTAGAACGCCATTAGAGGATTAACAATGGTGTGCTAGAACACGTTCTATTCCTATCTTGACGTACTTTCCATTCGATTTGCTTCAGAGGAATACAATTACGGTACGGTTTCAATTACATTACATTACATGAATAGCATTTGGCAGACACTCCCCTCCCCTCCCTGTGCACCCATGTCCCCCCACCTGCGGGTGTGCCTCCCCCTGCTCCTCGCGGCATATCTGCAGGGCGCGTCGGTAATCGCCCTGGGCCTGCTCCAGGCGGTGCATGGCGGTCCGGTAACGAGCCCGGGAGTCCAGGGTCAACCCGAGAAGCAGCCTGGTGTCCTTCCGCTCCTCATCTGTAGGGGGCAGCAGAGAGCTGTTCGCGCAGGACAAACTGGCTTCACATTTGTTCACGATCACACCTTTCTTGACTGAATAACTTCATGAATTTGTTCACTGGAGTCTCAGTTCCTTTCGTGACTGGCAAATAGATCATTGTTGTGCGTTATCCTATGTCCACTTTGAATATTTGAGTCAACACAATTACGATTTAAGAGGCTTAAGAGTAAATTCTTTAGAACAGAATAAAATCGACTACAGCTTGTGGCCACCATCCTCTGCTGATTTGCAATACAACATCTGTATCTTGTCATTCCCCGCACCATCTTGGAAGGCACTCTGAGATGGCCTACAGTTCCTATAGGGAGGTAAAGTGGATGTATCGGGAACGATACTTCCGGTAAACTGCTTCCTAGTAAATAGAGCGCAAGCTAAATATAAGCAAACTACGTAAGGTATGTATGTAAGTATGTTTTTCATGGTTTAAACACATAGCTATATACTGAATACGATGGGATTAAACAAAACCGAAGTATTAAACTACACCAAATGATAGTATACACGTATAGTGAGTAGCATTTGATTTTGGACACAGCCTCTGTGTACCTGGCAGAGCATCTTCTGGTAGGTCCTTTTGATTCTCAATCTTGGCCTCCAGGGACTCTATGCAAAACCGGAACCCATGATCAGCTAGCTCATGCCTGGGGCAGGGCAGGAAAAAAGGCATGACACATAAACCAGCAAAACAGACAACATTAGCTCAGGCGGTAAGAGCAGTCGGCTGGCAGTCGGAGGGTTAGTTGGTACCTTGCATGGCAGCCAATCGACGTTGGTGTGTGAGTCCGTGTATGAATGGGTGAGTGAGAAGCAGTAATTGTACAGCGATTTGGATAAAGGCACTATATTTACCATGTACCATGTACCTGCACTATACAACATCCTGTTCAGCATACTGACGAAAGCATCACTAAAAGGTACAATAGTTAATTTCGGACTTCTAATAGTCAAGAGAGGAATAGCAGCAACAAACCACCTTCAAACCAGAACACTGTTTATCCCTCCCCCTTCTCTATAAACGCGCTGAAGTCGGCTGTGGCAATTAAAACCAATTTTCAATGAGCTTGAATTATTGTTCAGCAATACAATGTTTTGGTATAAACCATAAACACAGGCAGAGGGTGAGTCAACATGTCACTGAGCCTTTTTCAATGATAGGAAGAGGTTTACAATGTTCTTGTAACAATGATTTAAGACAAACATCTTACCTATTGTACCTTTAACGCCTGTCACTTAATTACACTGCGCACAAAGAAAATGCTGATGCTAGCGCTAACCGTCAATCCTCCTACAAACACCGGGTATAGTCAACGTCACTGTCACTATGTACGACCTGCAGCCCAGGAAACACACACTCCTATGGAATGACATCACTTCCTGGGGCAGGAATGCTCGCTCAGGCTCCTGACCTATGTCACGCTTCACCCGATGTGTGTCCATCCCTCCCCACGGACTAACAGAGCAGCAGCTCACCTTTTCTGCGTGGCGTATATGGTGGCCAGCTTCAGGGACATCTCAATGACAGCATTGTCATCCTGCCAAGAAAGACAAAAAAGTGGCCAAGCTTAAAGACATCAATGTCCCTCACTGGGACCCCAGGCATGTATTTTTCAAAAGGTGAGAAGTCCAGGGGTCAGAAAATAAAAGTCTTTACATTTGATTACATTAATGCCATTAAAATAGTCTAATGTTCGCTAGTGAGGCAGCGAGATATGGTTCTAATAATTATAAATAATTTGTTATTTGGCAGACGCTCTTATCCAGAGCGACGTACAGTTGATTAGACTAAGCAGGAGACAATCCTCCCCTGGAGCAATGCAGGGTTAAGGGCCTTGCTCAAGTGCCCAATGGCTGTGCAGATCTAATTGTGGCTACACTGGGGATCGAACCACCGGCCTTGCGTGCCCCAGTCATGTACCTGAACAACTACGCCATCTTGTCATACGTTTCCTCCACCCATGAACTCAGTCAGCTGATTTCACAAATTAATTGCACCTGGCAAAAGGTACTTTCCTTCCCTCAGTGACAACTGGGGAGGCAGCTGCTTTTAGAACTAGTCAACGAAAAGCGATGGACTAGCAAACTAGCTAGCTTAGTAATGTATCTACAGATAGAGTCTGCGGGCGGGTCTGTTTACAGTCTTGGAAGCAGCAGCTGCCCTCCAGTCCTCGCTGAGGGAAGGAATGTACCTTCAACCTCTGACCACCAGGTGACTGTGACAAAAATCCTCAGGAGGACTGTGGTTGATTTGGGAGCCTGGACTTTTCCGCCCGGATTTTTCTCCACAACGCCCCCTCTCCCCATCTCTCCCCTCACCTGAGAAGTGCCTCCGGACAGCAGGAAGCTCATGGCTGCCTTGAACAGTTTCTCGGCCTGCGGGAGACATTCGCACAGCGGTCACCAACGTGGCCCAGAAGCAAGGGCGCCGCGGTGGACCACCGTGCCCTCATACTCACATTGGTCAGCTGGCCCTGAACAAACGCGAGGTTGGCCATCTGGAAAAGAGAGAACAAGGGCTTGAATAACAGGAGCACAGCTGCATGGCAGCTTATAGCCAACTACAGATAAAGAAGATGATAGGTTTATGTTTTTTCAGCCTAATGAAAGCAATGGCCTAACTCCTTTCTGTAAAAAAAAAGAAAAGGAAAAAAAGTGCTTATTCAATTGCACAAAGTTTGTTCACACCGAGAGGTAATGGATCTAAAACATGCACACAACGCGAAAGACCCTGGGACACACCTGTAGTGAAAATGTAACTTAAACTAAAACACAATACCAGGCTGTATGTGTAGATGATGGCTTGATTGTTGTGGCTTTGGTGGGCTAGCCTGATAGCCTGGTGCAGGTACCCACTGGCAGCCTCCAGCTCATCCTGCATAATACTGAGCTGAAACACAATTCACCACATTAGTGCTGCAATGAGCTGCAATGCACTGTGCCAGGGATGACACAGGGTAGCAAATCAGGTTCCAAACAGTTCCTAGACACTATGATAAAGTATACAATTCTTTCTCCTATAACCTAAATCAATCATTCACCTAGATAATCTACCGAAATAGTAAAGCAGGACTTGACCATACATTGTGTAATGGGCCATAGAACTAACAAAGTGGACGCTTTACTTTATCGTCGTAAATTAAGAGTGTTGCTTCAACTTTAAATCGAACCACCAGAAAACTAAATAACTTCAGAAAATATTAAATAGAGCTCCACTCTAGGTAACTGCCAGAGGTCCTATACCTTGGCTCGCTTCAACAGCATAATAATCTCATCTTCTGTCTTCTTGGCTTCATCCTCCTCGTCAGATTTGCCGAAGAATGAAAATGCTAAAACGAGAGGAAGACGTGGATGTAGCGAACACCTTTTGGTTACTTATCTTGCTCTAATTTGATGGAACTATTGGCAGACTGCATCGCGTTTGTTGCTATGGGATGCGTTGCCATGTTTAAATCATGTGATGCCTCTAACCAGAAAGTATGATGTTGTTACATGAACTGAATTTGAACTACAGAAGCATTAGAGAGAACTATCAAAACAGAAATTCTCGAGAAAAGAGAAAACGAAAACATGCAATCGTAATATTTATCTTTAGTTACCTAGGGCCGATTAAGTAAGGGACTGTTAGCTAACTGATATATAGTATTTCAAAACTATTGTGCTTACCAAAAAAACTATACAATATGAAATGCTTGTTGATGCTGTCTGTGCGGCTGTCACCGCTGCCCTCGCCAGAGCACACAGCACTACGCAGTTTACATGACCTTCCGTGCCGGGCATGCTGTTCCTCCTCCACAGACCGGGAAGTCACGGCGTTCTCCCATTTCAGTGCTCGCATCTGTACATGTGCCAGGCTCCAGAGGCATTGCGTTCGGGTCCAATCCAGAACCACGGTCTGAAAGCGAGCCCTGTGCTTTAGAAGAAGACGGAAGACACTACAGAACGCCATGCTTGTGTTTTTTTAATGCGAGATGTAAGCTGCACCGGTTGCCAAGTTGGTCTGAAATCCCAAAACATTACGTAAAATGCGCACGCGAAAGACACCGAAATCTGAAAAGATCAGACAATTATACCGTTGATTTTTGGAAAAATAGAAAAACTTGCCAATTTTATAGAGATTGTTTTCCAATCCAAAAAAGTTGGTGACGGTGTGAGATCATTCACAAACTGTCAGTTATAGAAGCCAAGACTGGCAACACAAGACTGGCAACACTGTGCGACGCTACGTAGAAAACGTGACATAACATGACGCACTGGGTAGTTCGTCATCTTAAAGATGCATGGCTCAACAGAGAAAGCGAACAAGAGGAAGTTGTGTTCATCCAAGTAGCCGATTTGTCTTTTCTGTCTGCAACTAAATAAATAAAATGTCATACAGTAACCATTTTGTACGGTATTTGCATAAACTTGCAACTCCCATTCACCATTAGCAGGGGCATTCAACGTCGGTCCTGGGGGACCTCCGTGTACGCTGGGTTTCGTTACAGCCACTATTGCAATACTCCGAATTGGTCCGTTTAAGGCGAAGGTAAAACAATTAGCCTATAAAAGACCTTAAAACTCACGTTTGACGGCCTATTGATTCACCGCAGTCCTGAATTTGATCTTGAGATTTATTACTTTTCATTTTATGCAGTCGTTGGCCAAATAGCACAATAGGCACAATGTGAAGATGGAAAATGGGTCTCAATGGCATGCATAGCCATTTCTGGCAAAATGGCTTAAATGGGCAAATGACCCCTGGAAATATGAAAAGCACCAAATTAAGAAGACACCACCTGGTTTAATTCTTGGATTGCAAGTGCAATTGGAACAAAAACCAGCATACACAGTGGTCCCCTAGGGCAGACATTGAATACCCCTAACATTAGGATTACTGCAGAAACCATGAGGTAAAAACCCATACCTCAGCTTAGTCATAGCACAATAATCTTTAGTATTCTCAGTGGTAGCATTACCAATGAATGTAGGCTATATAGCGTACTTCAGAAAGGCTACCTCTGGGAACAATGCACTTTAATTCACATGCATTTTCATCATGCCTTTGACATATTAAACATAAAAGTGGTTAACCTTCTCTCCTTGGTCAATCTCGTTAGTCGTGCCCTTTTCCTTGGCCTCAAAACTCATGGATTGGCAAAAAATTTCAGGAGCTTATACATTTTATTAGTTTCATTTTTAACAACTTAACTCGGTGGCAATAGACATCTGACAGACAAATCCTGCCAGCATTACTGTTCTGGGAGAGAATACAATGAATCAAATGAATTCACTCGGGAAGCAAGTATTCAGTTTACTCGTTTATTCAGACAAACCCATTATTGCAAATACAACATTAAATAAATGACAAAATAAAAGTTCTTTCAGAATGAGAAAGAAAACTTGATCCATTTGAAGGTTATTACGTTCCTAAGATTTGTACTGCTGTAGATATGGACATTAAAATGAATAAACTGTTAAGTGCAGAGTTGCAGTTTAACTTTTTTTTTTTTGTTTTTTTTTTTTGTTGTCATTGTTGTTTGGACAAACCGAGGTGAAAAGCACAAGGTATCCTTGCAGTCAGGTGGTTCAGGTCACCAGCCAATCAGGATGCAGTGTGAACTGGGAAGGCGGGATGGGGAACCTTTAGGCCATTTCTGCATGCTCTTGAAAAATAGCTATGAGACTGAGGGGGCAGTACGTGGATGGTAATGGATGAGTCCAGAGTTCTGGGGTGGCGTGGCGTCTGGAAGATCTTAGAAGTCATGCGTCTGCTTGTCGATTTTGGATTTCAAGTGCTCCTTGTATGCCAGGATGTCTCTGTTCCATTTGGTGATGGTCTGCTTCTCACAAACCCAGATCTCCTTCGCCACCTAGGAGGGAAAGGGGAGGAATAGCAACAGTTTTACTTTCAGGGGATTCAGATTCGAGAAGCTTGAGAGCACATGATTTCTGGGATACTTAATTAATCATTAGGCGATAGAGCAGGGGTGCACAACCCCGTTCCTGGAGATCTAGCGTCCTGTGGGTTACAACTCGAACCCTAAACAGCCACACCTCATTCAACAGCTAGAGGTTTTGTTGAGTTGCTAATCAGTAGAACGAGGCATGCCAAACTAGGGCTGGCATGAAAATAGAACTGGTAGAGCTGTAGAAACAGCCCTGCTAGAGGTAATGGAAGGATTAAATGATCACTTAACATAACATTTGCAGTTGATTTAAATGCCTTCATATAAAGTTTTTATTTTATTTTTATTTTTTAAAGATATTTTTTAGGCCTTTTTCAGCTTTATTGGACAGTATATAGTATAGAGAGACAGGAAGAATGGGAGCGAGAGAGAGGGGAAGACATGCGACAAATGTCGGACGGTCGGATTCGAACCAGCGACGTCGCGGCTCGCAATGAGCATGCGGTCAGTGCTCTACAGGCTGCGCCACCGAGACACCCTCCTTCATATAAAGTTAACTACACCTGAAAAGAACACCCCTGGGCTTTTGACCCGGGAGGCTGAGACCAGGGAGGCTGAGACCAGGGAGGCTGAGACCAGGGAGGCTGAGACCAGGGAGGCTGAGACCAGGGGGGCTGAGACCAGGGGGGCTGAGACCCGGGAGGCTGAGACCAGGGGGGCTGAGACCCGGGGGCTGAGACCCGGGAGGCGGAGAGGGGACCCACCTGCTGGATGAGCCTGAAGTCGTGGCTGACCAGCATCATGCCGCCCTCGTAGTCGTTGATGGCGTCGGCGAGGGCGTCGATGGTCTCGATGTCCAGGTGATTGGTGGGCTCGTCCAGGAAGAGCATGTGGGCGTTCTGCCAGGCCAGCCAGGCGAAACAGACCCGGCACTTCTGCCCGTCGGAGAGGTTCCTGATGGGGCTCACCTGGGGGGAGGGGGGGGAAGCAAGGCAGGAGTCAGGGGGGCAAGAAAAAAAACATCATCCCCTAGCACTCAGAGAAAGCAGCATTAAATATAGTTAATGTACTTGATTGAGTGAGATTTCTACAAACTAAATATGATCAAAAGCAAGTTTGGAAATTTAGATGCATCTAAAAGTACCAGATACAAAGTTTTAGCTTCCAGAAACACAAGTTTGCAGTTACTCTTTCAGTATGATCAGTGGATGCCCTCTCAGTGTAAAAGCTCTGCTCTCGGGCGGGGGTCGTGCCGTACGATCAGTTAAACGCTTCGGTCCAGTCTTTGTCAAGGCGCCACACTGAGAACATGTGCTCGCAGCGACGCTACAATTCGGCCTTTTGTTTACATCATGTCACCACGGCAACCCCACAGACTTTATAATTGATTAATTTATCCAATCAGGGCTGCACTAGCACAGTTCCTTCACTGCCAGGACTCATCCTGTATAGCAGCACTTGTCAAATTTGGCCCTGGTTCCCTTTTCTCCTGGGTAATTAACTGGACAATTAGTGCCATCCATTGGCCACAGACTGTCTTCACAACGGACTCCAAGGTAAAGGCAGAGTGGAAAACCAGCAGTTCAGACCTCGAGGACCGTGATTTAATGAGTTTGAGTTATTTCTAAGTTGAGCTGGTGGTCAGTTTTTTTCTCTTTTTCTTAGAGACAGAAGATACTTTACAGTGGAACGTAGCAAACATTTTTTATAACAGGCATGAACCCCAAAAGAGCACACACACACACTTTAGTGTGAAGAAACTTTCAGCAGTTCCGTAGGTAGCAGGGAGGCTGTCGTACCACTCGGCACCAGATCTGCAAACAACATTAGGGGGAAGGGGCTGGGGAAGGGGCACCCCCAGAAGCACATTCGGCCTCACCTGCTGCTTTCCCGTCAGGCCGTAGCGGCCGATGATCTTGCGCATCTCCTCCTTCTCCTTGATCTCGGGGTAGCACTTCATCATGTACTCCAGAGGGGACAGGTCCAGCTCCAGCTGCTCTGTCAGGTGCTGCGGGGGAAGGAGGGGGGAGAGGGGGGCTTCAATACAGAGCGTGTGGGGGTGGGGGGGTCCACAGGTGCCGGAGGGATATTAAACACTTCTGGCTTGCGTTAGGGGTGGCATGTTACCTGGTGATATCTGCCGATCTTCACGTGGGAGTGCTTCCTGATCATGCCGTCTGTGGGGAGTAACTGAGGAGCGGAAACAGGAGGGTTAGGACCGAAAAAGAAAAAAAAGCCTAATGAATTTTGAACTGATCTATTGACTCGTGGTCCACATTTAAAACACCATCATGGATGAGTTAGAGATGGATTAGAAGTTAGGTGGCCGTAAAACACTTGAAACCGTAGCAAACATCTCTCAGGATACAGTAATGGTGTAAACGGCTGTAGGGGAGAGCGGGGGGGGGGGGGGGGTTAATGGCTCAAGTAATTTGGGGGCCCGGCCGTACCTCTCCCGTGAGGAGCTTGAGCAGCGTGGACTTCCCGGCCCCGTTGGGCCCCACCAGGGCGACCCGGGTGTCCAGGTCGATCCCGAACTCCAGGTTCTTGTATATGTGAGGCTGGAGAAAGACGGCAAAGTCAGTCCCGATGCGCGGCACAAATGCCGTCGACCCCCCCATTCAATTATCAAAAGAGCAGCTCCGAGCAGAACCACGGGTGCTCTCCACAGGCCGGAGCGGGGAAACTCACCGCGTCGTCAGAGTATTTGAAGCTGACGTTCTGGACCATGATTACCGGAGGGGGAATCTTCCCACAGGGAGGAAAAACAAATGACAGGGTCTACCAGGAGAGAGAGAGAGAGAGAGAGAGAGAGAGAAAGAGAAAAGTCCTTTAAATCACAAATTATTATACAATTCATACACTTACAATGTTTGTACGTTACATGCTAAAAGGAGATCTGCGTCTTTAAGATGCACCTTTATGAAAAATGAAATTAACCACATTTTCAAGCTATACACAACTCTGCAAAAGTGGACACACAAATTCTTTAAGGGAGATGCAAATTCTTGATTGAGTGACATTTTTTCCTAATTAAATATGGTTCAAACCATGCTGGGGGGGGGGGGGCTTACATTGGGGGGGACCAAGATACAAAGTTTTAGCCGAAACACAAGTTTGCAGTTACTCTTTCAGTATGATCAGTGGATGCCCTCTCTCAGTGTAAAAGCTCTGCTCTTGGGCGGGGGTCGTGCCGTAGGATCAGTTAAACGCTTCGGTCGAGTCTTTGTCAAGGCGCCACACTGAGAACATGTGCTCGCAGCGACGCTACAATTCGGCCTTTTGTTTACATCATGTCACCACGGCAACCCCACATCATTTATTTTATTTATCCAATCAGGGCTGCCCTTGGCAAGTACAGTTCCTTCACTGCCTGGACTCAGTTACAGCAGCAACACATCAAATCTGTCCCTCTGATCAAAATCCGGCCCCGGTTCCGTTTTCTCCTGGGTAATTAACTGGACAATTAGTGCTATCGATTGGCCAGACTCTTCACAACTGACTCCAAGGTAAAGGCGGTGGAAAACCTGCAGTTCAGACCTCGAGGACCGTGATTTAACGCCCTCCCGCTATAGTAATTCTAAGTTGGAGCCGGTGGAATCGGGTTTTCCTGAACAGCATGCCAAGTGGCTCTGGCGGTAGTGCGCTTACCTTGTCATTTACAACACGCTCGGTCAAGCCCGATGCTACCATCTTCTGCAGGGTCTTCTCTTTGCTCTGGGCCTGTCGGGCCAGCTTCGCCGAGCCGTGCCCGAACCGTGCGATGTAGTTCTACACAGGACGGACGGACAGACCATCAGCATGCATGTGTGCGTCAGACAACACCGGTAATGGTCACACTGCGTTTTCCCCCACATAGCCTCAGGAGCTTCGACAAAGGACTGAAACTTCAGCACATCAGAACAAACCTGTGGCAACAAAGTTAATCCGCCAAGCGGGGAAACTGAGGAAAGCAGAGGAAAGCAGAGGAAATTCCATCTTTGGCCACACGGGGGCGGCGCTCACCTTCATGTGCGTGATCTGGTCCTGTTCCCAGTTGTATCGCTTCATCTGATTCTCCTCCAGCTCCTCCCTGGTCTTCACGTACTGGTCGTAGTTACCCTTCATTAAAAATAGACAGCTGTTACGACGCTGGTAACACAAACCTTTAGAACGGAATACCATCCCTTCAAGAACCGGGATCCAGCGCAGAACTGGCATCGAGGATAAAGCCCTAAAATAAGTCCTGAACAGGCCTGACCCGTTATAATACAGAGGCCATAAGGGATCCACACTCTCCAAACTGTACTCGGGGAGTGCAGATTTCACCAGAGTTGGGCAACACGACCACAGTACAGTGCGTATCGCGGTGTAAAAGCTCAGCTCTGGGGCGGGGGTCGTGCCGTAGGATCAGTTAAACGCTTCGGTCCAGTCTTTGTCAAGGCGCCGCCACACTGAGAACATGCTGCTCGGGGCGACGCTACAATTCGGCCTTTTGTTTACATCATGTCACCACGGCAACCCCAGATGAAAAATAAACAAATAAATAAGCAGGCAGAAGGCAGAAGCTCCGCCCTCACAATACCGTTTCGTCCAATCAGGAGTGCCCTCAGTAAGTACAGTTCGTTCTCAAACTAGGATTCATCCTACATATCATTCCCCATTGAAACTGGTGGAATTGCTAGTCAGTGATGGGGTTTCCTGTGTAGCCAGTTAACTGCCTCGCATATAAATTGGGCCCACTAGCTACATCTCTCCAAACAGTGCTTTACACAAGCATAAGAGATAACGGGTGCTGCACCTTATATCATTTAATCTTTCCCAAAGTTAACGCAGTAGCATTACGTTAAGGACAAGGTGGTGTATCAGGTATAGGTGGTATATACACAAGGAGGTATACAAGTTTCCTACTTGATGCCGATACTTGACTACACAGGAAAATGGTCTAACTAAAATCGTAAAATTGTGAATATTGCTGCCCTGGTTCTGCGATGCTCAGGCCTCAAGCATACAAGAGATCAGCAAATTGGGTTTTTACATGTTGAGGACGGCATATGGACACCAAAGCCTACAGGATTCATCAAGCAGGAAAGAGACACCTTGCCGTGAGCACTCCAAACACTCGAGCTGTATAAACACCCGTCACTACATATCACACTATTAGATGATTAGTGAATCATTTCAGCATTAGATAACTAGTCTAATTACTGTGTGGAGATCTACTGGAGACAGGATACCAATAACATCCCTGTATGGAGACCCGTCTTTTTTACTGGTTGTAGACTTTGAGGGTGGCCTTACCGTGTAGTACTTGAGCTTCCGTTGGTGCAGGTGGATGATGTTGGTGCACACGCCGTTCAAGAAGTCTTGCGAGTGAGAGATGAGGACCAGGATTCGCTTAAACCTGAGCACCGTACACGAAAGGCAATCAGTAGGTAAAACCGAGCAGTGTACAAACAAGACCAGCAACACATTAAACCTGAGCAAGGCACACAAGACAATCAGAAGCCCAGTTTAGCAATGAGCTGTCCACATGTTAGACACGGTATACCACACCGCATCACATTAATATGCTGCCAGTCAGCATGCAAACTGTACCACTCGCCAAAGTAATCCAGCAGCACACAGGGACAGTGTCTTTCATCCTGTACCTCCCTACGTGCTATAAAGACAGTCTATACGTGACAGACTAATCAGGAATCACTTGAGGGGGGAAGGTAAATATTGTTTGTGCAGAATTACAGAACCAGGGCGATTTTACATTTGTGTACAGGTTTGACTACCAACTGATCTTTGGCCACCGAGCAATCTTTGTACCAGTACAAATGGCGACAGTTTATCAAAGGGATGTCAAACTCAAGTCCTGGAGGGCCGCAGTTTCTGCTTGTTTTTGGGGCGTTCCAGCACAAGAGACGCATTTCAAAGTCTTTCACTGGCTAAAGAGTCCATTACCGGCTCGGCGGAAGGCGTGAAAGTGGGCGTGATGCTTGTCACAAAATGGCGGACTCACTGTCGAAGCTCCTCCTCCAGCCACACGCAGGCATCCAGATCCAGGTGGTTAGTGGGCTCGTCCAGCAGCAACATGAACGGCTTGATGAACAGGGCCCTGCAACAGAGAGGAGAGGACAGAACGGGGTCAGCTCCCAAACCTAGAAACCTACACCACACACATGGGGCGACATTGGCCCAGGGGGGGGTAAGAGCAGCCCTTTCATTGGCTCAGGGGGGGTAGGTAAGAGCAGTCGTCTGGCAGTCAGAGGGTTGCCGGTTTGCATGGCAGCCAACTTCCGTTGGTGTGCGAGTGCGTCTATGAACGGGTGAATGAGAAGCATCACAATTGCGTTGTGGATAAAAGGCGCTAAATAAATTCCCACTATTTCCCCCCCCCCCCCCCCCCCATCTACAGACATTGCTACGGCAGGAACCGGGCAGCTGCTCCGATCAGAAGAACGCTTCGGTCCGTTTTTGTCACGGCGCTGCAGCGCTGTGGACGTACTGCACGGCTGCAGCGCTATCATTCGGCCTTTCATTACATCACCTCAGAGCAGCTCCGCTAAACGGGTGGCATTTGTATTAGCGCCTTTATCCAAAGCGCTGTACAACTGATTACATTACAAGCATTTGGCAGACGCTCTTATCCAGAGCGACGTACAGTTGATTAGACTAAGCAGGAGACAATCCTCCCCTGGAGCAATGCAGGGTTAAGGGCCTTGCTCAAGGGCCCGATGGCTGTGCGGATCTCATTGTGGCTACACTGGGATTAGAGCCATCGACCTTGTGTCCCAGTCCTTTACCTTAACCACTACGCTACAGGCCGCCCCCTGATGCTGATGCTTCTCATTCACCCATTCACAGGCGCACGCCATGCAAGGCACCAACCAGCTTTGTCTGGAGCAATTCGGGGTTAGGCGTCTTTCTCAGGGGCACTTCGACACACCCAGGGCGAGATCAAACCGGCAACGGCTCTACCGGCTGAGCCAATATCACCCCCACACCCTAAGCACAGGCATCACCCTCGAGTGCATTTATGCATTGTGTGTGAGGGCCTCAATGTATGCACAAAGAATTCCTGAAATTCCTCCCCCCCGATTTATTAATCTTTACTTATGCAGGCTAGGTTGACTTGAGCATGACCATTTTTACAGCACCATCTTATTAACACCCCACTACTGACCCTATAAGGCATGTTGGGATTGTGTTCGGAAAAGGCAGTCGGGCTGTTCTTAGTAAGTCATGTTATCCGACTAAATGCTTTCCTGCGCTAACACAGCCAGAGGTTAAAGCAGGGTACTGTCCCAGAGAGGAGCCCTACCTGGCCAGCCAGTGGTTAAAGCAGGGTACTGTCCCAGAGAGGAGGTCTACCTGGCCAGCCAGAGGTTAAAGCAGGGTACTGTCCCAGAGAGGAGGTCTACCTGGCCAGCCAGAGGTTAAAGCACGGTAGTGTCCGAGAGAGGAGGTCTACCTGGCCAGCCAGTGGTTAAAGCAGGGTACTGTCCCAGAGAGGAGGTCTACCTGGCCAGCCAGAGGTTAAAGCACGGTAGTGTCCGAGAGAGGAGGTCTACCTGGCCAGCCAGTGGTTAAAGCAGGGTACTGTCCCAGAGAGGAGGTCTACCTGGCCAGCGCGACACGCATCCTCCACCCTCCGCTGAAGTCCTTGAGCTTCTTGCGCTGCATGGCGGCGGTGAAGCCCAGGCCGTGGAGAATTCGGCAGGCGCGCACCTCCGCCTTGTCAGCGTCCAGCTCCTCCAGGCGCTCGTACATCTCCATCAGCTTCTCGCACTCGGCTGCGGGGGGGGAGGGGGGAGACGAGAGGTGAGCGGGCAACGCCGAGATCAACTTCACCCCGGCACAACTGCAAACGCACACTGCGTGTAGGGCGGCAGTGTAGCCAAGAACAAATCGTCCCTCACAAATATGGCTCAAATTCAACTCGAACAGCTAATGTGGAGTTAGCTCAAGAACATATTTTTGGCAAGGATTCAATCTGCCGAAGGGGAAAGGCACAAATACAGAGCAGGTCTGTAACGGCACTCGCATGAATAGCAGGAGAATAGCCGTTTTTCTGGTTGCTATGGTTTCTTCTCATTGTTCCTCACTCCAATAAGTCATCACATGACCAGCACACGTGACGCTGAGGATATTGGAGTGAGGGATTGCTATGCCACGCCTAGGAAGGGAGTCTGCCACCATCAACACAGCTCCCATGGTAACGTGGACAACAGACAGGACCGGAACTACAGCCAATGGGGATCCAGCATGGGTTCTTACGGGAGGTGAAGGGGACAGAATATAGGATTCAATTCACGCATCACCCCTTTCCTCCAGTAAGGACATCCCTACAGCTCAATCTCTGAAACCATGACATCCAGACCAGTGATTCCCAAACCTGTTCCAGCAGGCCTACAGCAAGTTTTCATTTCGACCTGAATTCGGCACACCAGAATCTACCAATTAAGAGGCTAAACGAGGCCTCTAGCTGTTGAAAGGAGATGCGCTTCGTCAGGGTTGAGTGAAAACCTGCAGGACGGCAGATCTCCAGGAACAGGGTCGGGGGACCGCTGACCTGGACGGACAGTGCGAGTGCGCGTGTGCGTGTACTCACAGTCCTCGTGGGCGAGGCGCTCGGCCTCCTTCTCCAGTTTGATCCTCTCCTCGTCCACCTCCATCACGCACTGCAGCGCCGTCTTGTCGCTGGGCGCCATCTCGCGCGTCAGGTGGTAGATGTCGATGTGCTCGGGCACGGGAATCTCGCGGTAGCCGATCGCAGAGAGTAGCATGGACTTGCCTGCAAGACGTCGATGCCACGCATTAGACGGATGCTTTTACCCGAAAGCTACTTAGTCGATTTAGACCAAGCAGGAGACAATCCCCCTGGAGCAATGGAGGGTTAAGGGCCTTGCTCAAGGGCCCAGCATCTATGTGGATCTTATTGTGGTAACACCGGTCATGTACCTAAACGACCACACTAGACCGCCCCCACTACAAGCCAACGCATGAGAAAGGAACCCCTCCAACATGGTCACGCAATTCACAGTGAGCTTCAATCTCACCACCTCATCACAGCCACATCTCATAGGCCCAGCCCTACCACAGTACGCCTCGCAACCAATCATAAGCAAGCATGATGAGAAAAGTCAAACTCCCAACCCTACAGACTGATCGGAACGGCCCTTATTCCTAGGAAGTCTTCCTTTTCAGCAGCTGCTCTCGAAAACATGCCTCAGTGACACGGGGGTGCCGGGGGTCACATATAAATAGCCTTAACATGACAGCAGCTTATTAGCGCAGGAAAATACACTGCACAGCTCACAGGAGAGGGCTGGAATTTCAAAAGAGACAGACAGCCCAGCTGAAACCCAAGATTTGGCAACATGGATTTGGCAACTCATTATGGCTGTCTTCTTAAGCGTCTGTTACTCTGCAAAGTGTCTTTGTGACAGTCTTGTGTAAAAAGCACTGTACAAATGAATTGAATACTGGGAGAAGGGCAAGCTAGAGCTCAGGAACTAGCACGCAGTTTGGCCAGCAGCCCGCACGACCTTTCCACTGCAAGTTTTACAGGTAGAGCGTTGGCCATCGCAGGATTAGTTACGAGTGTCAATTATCCTTTTCAGTATTACTGCTCATCTTAATCTATTGAAATACACTTATGTTCTTAGGAATTAAGTTGCCCTACATGGGTGCCACAGTTATTTAGGAGTGGTAGAAGAGGTGGTTACAAGTGGCCAAAACTGGCCTTGGTTTTTTTTTTAAGCTTATTCCCCAGTCTTGAGACGTTGCTCACTACCACCACTAAGGTTAGCTCAGGTGGTTGTTTATCACCCCTTTCAATGCAAGTCAACAGTAACAACTAAACACAGAATTTCTCCCCCACAAGAAAACGCAGCCACAATCTGAATTTTACATTAATCTAATGTGTCCCTGTGTCAATGTTTTTACATTACATCATATGTCATTTGGCTGACGGTTTTATCCAAAGCGACAGAGTTGATTAGACTAAGCAGCAGCCAATCCGTCCCTAGAGCAATGCAGGGTTAAGGGCCTTGCTCAAGGGGCCAACGGCTGTGCGGATCTTATTGTGGCTACACCGTACTTTGTTGTACGTCGCTCGGGATAAGAGCGTCTGCCAAATGCCATTAATGTAACGTAATGGGTCCCAGTCAAGTATCTTAACCACTACATTACAGGCCACCCTGTAGCATAGTGGTTTGCGCAAAATTTGTCAAGTTATGCAATTACGACGACATAATACTGTGAACAAAGCCGGAAGCCGCTTGCATCACTGCTGAGTCACCATCTTGGGGAATCCATGCCCATATAAGGGCTTCCTGTTTCCCGTCGGCGGTCGGTTACCTGTGCCGTTGAGGCCGATCAGGCCGTAGCGCCTGCCGGAGTTGAGCTCCAGGCTGGTGTCGCTCAGCAGCTCCTGGCCGTGGAAGGTGAGGGAGAGGCTGCTGATGTGCACGTCGGTGCTGTTGGGATGGGACGCCAGCACGCCCGTCACCGCCCGCGCCTCCGTCTTCTTCAGCTCAAACTCGTCCAGCTCCTTGGTCAAGCTCTCCACCCCTGCCAGGAGAGAGAAATGGTTAAAAAAAAAAAAAAGGTTGGCATTTATATAGCGCCTTTATCCAAAGCGCTGTACAATTGATGCTTCTCATTCACCCATTCATTCATACACACACACACACACACACACACACAAATGGCAATTAGCTGCCATGCAAAGCACCAACCCGCTCGTCAGGAGCATTTAAGGGTTAGGTGTCTTGCTCAGGGACACTTCGACACAGCCTGGGCGGGGGATCGAACCGGCAACCCTCCGACTGCCAGATGACTGCTCTTACTGCCTGAGCCATGTCGCCCCATAAGAGAGAGAGGGAGAGAGGGAGGAAGTACAGAGTCATTCCCCCGTAACAGGAGCCCTTTCTGTACTCACTCGCACCGGTGAGAAGTGTAGAACGATTCAAAAGCAGTTCTCATTTTACTCAGCAGAGACAACCTACACCAGGGCTGCCTGAAGATCTACCATCCTGTCAGTGCGCTCATCCCAACCCTAATCTGGCATACCTGATTCGACAAATTAGCAGCTTAATGAGATCCCGAGCTGTTGAGTGAGGAGTGCGTTGAACCTGAAGTGGAAACCTACAGGAAGGTAGATCTCTAGGAACATGGTTGGCAGTCCCCAACCTCAAGACTCACACCAAATTGAGAATCATAACCACAGCCCATCACACACTCGGCCACAGGCTTCTTTTTTTGGGGGGGAGAAAGCGACAGCATCCATCGTATCATCAGCGACTCACCATTCTCCTCTCCGTTCTCCTGGCCCTCTGCCTGCTCCGCCTCGCCGTTGACCTCGTCGGGTTTCTTGGTGCGTTGGCGAGCCTTGGCGGCCTCCTTCTTCTTCGCCGCCTTCTTCTTGGCCAGATCAGACGGCATGGTCGCAGACCTCGGGTGTAGTTATGAACCAGAAGACCGCAACCTGTGGGGAAAAATTAGGCTCAATATCCACCCGTGTTAACGGAAACAGGTATACGGCAATGGACGGGGCACTAAGCCACATCAGTAGCACAGCTTAAAATAAAATACAAAAACAACCCCAGTACAGCACAGTGGCAACTTACAATCATCAGCTGCAATCATTGATGCTAGGACAGATGTGTCAAATCTCGAGAACGGGAAAGTAACAATTACGTGAACTGAAAACGGGTGCATTTACTTCGGGGTTTAGAAAAGAAAGGCTTTGTTCAAACGTCTTGCTTTGTTTAACTGTCTAACGTTGCTGGCCTATATAATAAACCAAAGGTACAAACGCAGAATGCTCTGTTGCCAGCTAGTAACGGGAACCCGCGTTACTGTATCCCAACAAGGAAAGGATGAGCCGTTGTCTGATCTAATTTCCTTCCTCCAGCCCACCGCCAATCCTTAACCGGCTATTGACGTTATACTAGCCAGGAAGCTACAGATTTCCACACCTCAAAATTCGCTTCCAAAAGAAACAGCGTTTCCGGATTAGCTATTTGCGTTAGATTTAATTTATACTTCAATCCTAATCCTCACATTTGCTTTGGAAATTCATAATCGGTCAAAAACGCCAAACTTCACTACCGCTAATTTACTAGCTAGCAGCACGTGTTTTTCTCTGCTAACGAAGCTAACCGGCTAGCATTACACATCCTTAGCGAGCAGAATAGCATCCCAAAGACGGTACTACGTAGCAAGCCGGCAAGCCGTTGATATCGTGACAAACTATAGTTTAATCTAACACCGAAAGGGTTTTAGAATTAGAATTCAGCTCTGAACTAAGCGCCCAATCATAATATCGTTACACCAAGATATGTCTAACGTTACCAACAGTCTCCATTGTCATTCGCTAATTTCAACATTTCTGGAACAGGCCTAACGTTATTGCCTAGCCAAGTCCCACTGTCCAGCCAAGTTAGCCGGTTAACAGTAGCTGCTCCGACTTGCCGTTTTGACAAGGCCACTAAACTTTAACTGGCTAACGTGCCCGGTCGTTAGCCCTGTAAAATATAATGGTAATGTACGTATTCACCATTACTTTCTAGGTCACCGATTTAACATTAGTTGGCAACATTCAGTTTGTCGATTGATCCCGAGGCCTAGCGAACTTGGACATCGTTAACGTCAGCTAAGGCTAGTAACAACGTTACAATTAAAGTACAGTATTTTTACTGTAACACATTGAAAGCGCAGTCAGTACTAAAATAATGTTGAATTACAATAGCGAATTCTGTTAGTAGGTTAAGAGTCCCGTCCAAAAATGTCCAACCCCGAGCAACGTCCACTATCCTTTTTGCTAACATTAGGCCCCACATCGGAAGCAGGCAGCAGTTAGGCTAACGAGTCAATTAGCTCATAAACAACATGTAATGTTAACCGCAATTTTGGAAATGTCTAGCCGACAGGCAAGTATAAAACTGCGGAGCTACGACAACTGCGACGATTTCAAAAGCCGGCAACAAACATTACGGTCATAACCATATTTTCAGGAAACATGTTGTACACCGTTAACGTTGGTTAGCTAGACGCTGAAGTAATCAGGGTACTTTCGGTTAGCTAGGTAGCCAAATTCTCTGCCTAAATCGAGTTCATGGGCCTCTCTGCCCAGCGTTATGTGCATCATGGTTTCGGCCCCGTTAGCTTGCCGCATTGCCACGATTTAGTCGATAGTTCACTTAATCGAGGCGCTTTCTTATAGCTACAATCGTAGAAATCTGGTAAATCACGCCACACAATTACTGCACCCATTTATAATATGAGATCCAAATACTTAAAAAGGTAATTAGCTAGCTCTTATTTTCTCCTTACCTTTCCCTTTAGTCACCGGCGACACTGAGGGACGGGGGGGAAACCAGGCAAGACAATCTCGCGTGTCCACAATACCGGTTCGACAACCAATCAAATGCCGAATATCATTGTCTTAAATATGGCGGGAGTTTGACTCCGCCTTTTCTACGGGGATGTTGGGTAAAGTAGTTTTAGGTCATCATGGTTGTTCGTCAGTACGTGGCTGATAGTAAGAAAGTACCGATTTATAACATCACGTTTAGGCACAATTCCATCAGAGTATCATTATTAGGCTACTTAAATAATGTGATCTCTAGTTCAGACTTTCAATAATAAATGTTAATTATGAAAAACGAAGAATCTTTATGAGTAAGACATGACTAGGGTTTAAAGGCTGCTTTGCCCATTTCTGTCTTAATTTTCAGTGCTTATAAAGTCTTAGACCTACATTGTTTAATTCTTATACCATCATTCAATTCGCAAGTAATGGGCACAAACATTATATATATATATATATATATATATATATATATATATATATAGAAAACTAATATTTCCTTAATTGCTTAACTTGCAAAAAGGTCCAGTTAGATCATTCAGCTCCAGATTTCAGGGGAGAATCCTCATTTCATCGGTACTCCAAAAGGTGATAATGTCATCGAAACACAAACCTGAGAAAGTGGCAACAGGAAATGTTTAAATATAGCAGCAAGCAGCGATGTTGGGGACCAAGGGGGAGCCACAGCACATTGTGACGTATGTTCTCATGGACTGCAAATCTAATCCAAATACCATTCATACCAACTTTAGTGCATATTGGATTTAAGGTACATATATATTAATTATGGCAATTTTGAAATGGTGCTGTATTTCCACCCAGGGTGGAACTGGCATGAAATTTGCTGCACATGACTGACTACAGGTCCCTCCTGAATTTGTACAAAATTTTAGTAGAGGCTGGATTTAAAAGTGGGGTCAAATATCTTTTCCACAATTTATGCAAATTTTCTGGGAGTTGGGGGCATGCTTCTCAGGACTGTTGCAAGGAAGCTGTCTGGTGGGGTTATTGTCCAATTTCATACAATTCAATCTTATGGAACAAATACAAATGAGTATTTTGGATGGTCACCTAGTATAATCAACCTTGCTCAATTAACAAGGGGGTTTAGAAACAAAGCCAAAGATAGACAACCACCTGGGTGAGGCCAGAGTGATCAATAGGTGAGAGACAGGAGTTGATTTGCATACCTCAGTGACAATGACCATTTGGTTTCCTTCCACACTACATACATATGTAAGGATGGCTATTTGTTTCCTTGTCACCCAATCAGGGACAGGGATTTTATTTCAGAATTTCCTGAATTTTATTTCAGTTGTGGGGCATAAAAACTTGTGCCCAGACAACACCACTTTGTAATTGTTCTGCACTGCTTTTACCTGGTAAGTTTCATTCTGTAAAGAAGAATGTTGCTACATTAATAAATTGCCATTGACCTAAATTTTGGAACTACAAGTTTACTTTGCAAAGGACCTACACCCTCTATAGGCCATTTTGCACTACTCATCAGCAGTATGGGTTTTATTCATCATTATATTACATGTAATTTGGCAGATGCTTTTTATCCAAAGTGACTTACAGTTGATTTTAGACTAAGCAGGAGACTCGGAGCAATGCAGGGTTATTGTTTATTGTTATTGTTATTGTTTTTTAAACCTTATTGTTTTCCATTTACGTGGCACTCCCTCGGGCATATTATATGGAAGTACGGCATCAACTTTTATTTTTATGCTGAGGATACTCAGTTGTATAAACCCTTATTCCTCCTCCCAACCTTTATACCTAGAAACATGCCAAGTTAAAATTAAAACATGGCTGTCTGTGAATTG
Organism: Conger conger; assembly: GCF_963514075.1. NCBI lineage: Eukaryota > Metazoa > Chordata > Actinopteri > Anguilliformes > Congridae > Conger > Conger conger. The sequence goes on from NC_083768.1 coordinate 12,637,685, forward strand.
CTCTGAATTTTGAATGTGGTGTCCAAGCAATTAACACATATTCAACCAGAGTGGAGGGAACTAAATACTGAAGCGGTATATAGCAGGTAAAAGGATTTAAATTAAATGAAAATAAAATCTGCATATTCTTGGCCCGGCGGCACGGATGGTGCAGTGGGTAGCACTGCCGCCTCACAGCAAGGAGGTCCTGGGTTCGAATCCCCGTCAGCCGGGGCCTCTCTGTGCAGAGTTTGCATGTTCTCCCTGTGTCTGCGTGGGTTTCTTCCGGGTACTCCGGTTTCCTCCCACAGTCCAAAGACATGCACGTTAGGCTGATTGGAGAGTCTAAATTGCCCGCAGGTATGAGTGTGTGAGTGAATGGTGTGCCCTGCGATAGACTGGCGACCTGTCCAGGGTGTATTCCTGCCTTTCGCCCAATGTATGCTGGGATAGGCTCCAGCCCCCCTGCAACCCTGATCAGGATAAGCGGGTTAAGATAATGGATGGATGGATGGATACTCTTGGCCCACCATGGCACATGATTTGGCACAACTGTTTTAACTGCTGATGAAACTGAGCTTCTAATAGTTAGACAGGATTGTTTGAATTGTATGAGGTGACACTGAGGGAGATGGCTCAGGCAATAAGAGCAGTCGTCTGGCAGTTGGAGGGTTTGCCGGTTCGATCTCGCCCTGGGTGCGAAGTGTCCCTGAGCAAGACACCTAACCCCTAAATGCTCCTGATGGGCTGGTCGGTGCCTTGCATGGATGCCTTGCATTGCTGTTGGTGTGTGAGTGTGTGTATGAATGGGTGAATGAGAAGCATCAATTGTACAGCCCTTTGGATAAAGGCGCTATATAAATGCCAACCATTTACCATGAATTGTTCCTTGTTAGACAGGTATCTGTCTCAACATTTGACCACCACCCTTAATGGTTGTAAGATATCACAGAGCCCTACAGTGAAATAATCTTGGTATGATCTTTGATTTGTCCCTCTCATTTCACTCACGTTAAGGCTAGGACAGCATGTTTTAAAGATCACTGAACCATATATATAAAGAGGAATCGAATCATGCTAATGCTAACGCTTGGCCTTCTAAACTTTACAAAATAATTTCCAAAGTCAAAGGCTGTGGTGCTCGGTTCCAGTAATAGGAACGCTGCGATTGACAGCTCATTGGATATGAGTCACAGCCGTTTCAGCGCTGTGAGGAGACCTGAAACTAGACTGAAAAAAAAAAAAAAAGATTGTTATTTGAATTAGAAAGTTAACGATTCTGATCAGTTAATCTGATCAGTTAATAAATTAATCTGATCATGTCCCTTTTTATTTTCCATTTTATTTTCATGCTGAGGAAACCCTTATACCGTTATACCTGGAAACATGCCAAGAAACATGCCAGGATCCTTTCCAGTATTTTGGATATAAAATGAATGAAATTACTGAATTTTGGATCCAAAAATGAAGGTTCTTCTATCGAAAATAATTGGTTTTGCACGTTCACGCCTGTTTTCCGTTCTGGTCCCTCAGTGGTGGAATGACTGGCCACTGTCAGGACAGCAGAATCCCTCCCCCTATTTCGACGCAGACGAACCTTTTGAGACTATACCTTTGTCCTCCCTCTTGATTCCCCATTCTAATATCCCTCTTGTCTAACCCTAAACCTTAATAAAAAAATGAAATAAAATGTTTAAAAAATTGCACTTACGATGACTATTGTTTTTTTTTCCTGATTTGATGCTTTTAACTTGTGGAAGAACCTATGCACTTGTAAATCGCTTTGGATTAAAAGCGTCCGCCAAATGACAAAAACGTAAATGTAATGTCTGTAATTATTAAGAACTTCCTCTTTAGATATTTTTTCAAGCAATGGTTGAGTTTTAAAGGCAGAAGCGGTGTAATTCGACTGGTTAATGATGTTGACCATTGCCATTGGCGTAGCTAAGACTAAGTAGTAGGCTACAGTATATGTATTTGTAGGGATAACAGCATTGATGCGTGTAGTAGATTTAGAGGCGTTTGTGAAGGTCTGAAAGCAGACTCCAAATTCCATAGCAAAAACGGCAAGCAATAGGACCGATTAGTTTGTGGAACTTAATGTTTGAATATTTTGTTTCCCGTGGGTCCGCCGCTGCACATGACGTGTAGCTTGTGCCTTTCTTAAAATCCGTTCACTGTGTTCAACTATTTGGAATGTCAAATATGTCCTTCAGAAAGACAACGTTAATACATTCAGTAACTGCGCACTAATACGTTTTGATGAGATAATCCAGTAAAGGGTTGAACTCCGACATTAAACAACGGGGAAACGACTACTTCACTGAGATGCAGAAAACCCACTACAGCCAATGAAAACGGGACATCGCCGAGCTCTCTTGGTGAGGAAGACGACAACGCGTTGTCACTCGCATTGTCTCAAAACATTGCGCAACGCGCAGCCTGCCAGCAAATTGTAAAGATAGCAATCTGTTTTTGTGACAGCGACAATCTGCGTGCGCGTTTCCTGCTGTAGAATGCAGAGAGTATCTGACTTTGAATGAAGATGTTCCCTTCCGTTTCTAAAAAAAATGTAACAGGATATTTTTTGTTGGATTTTTAGCTATACTAGCTCATTTAGCTTGGAGGGAAGCTTACTAATATGATGCTGTTTTTGGATAACCACAGCCGTCGTTTCAAGGGGTGAAATGACGAAAAGATGATATTGTCAAGGTTGACCTTTCATTGACTCAGGAACGGAATAGTTTTTGATTTTGACGAGGAGGACGATCTGCAAATGAAAATAATTAGAGCTATGGCAAACTGAATTTCATGTGTTCAAGAACGGTTCTATCAAAATATAGTTAATATAACGCTCCTCAGCTATGCAAACGATTTTTGTGCGACCAAATGACTTGCAGTGACAGAAGAAAAGCATGCCAAGTTAAAGGGATATAAATGCCCGTTTCACTTGAAATTGACGGTGGTTTCAATTTTAACCAGTGTGCATTACATGCTGATAAAGATTGAATGCACTTTTAACAAGCTATGTTTTTAATTTCAGGTAGCTAAATGAATGTCATTCATAAAAATGTCGATTAGAGACTGCCTTGTAGTGAGTTAGTACTGAACGCGGTAGTCACGTTAATGTAACATTTCATATTGAACATAAGCTATGATTCTTGAGAATTACATCAAAACCATTGTGTTTAAACGGTCGTGCAACTACTAATTGAACATTATCTTAGGGATCGAAGTTGTTTTCGACTTGGCATCACAGCGATACAGTAATTTGTTTTAAAGCTATTTTGACTCAAGGAAATTATCTTGGCTAGCTAGCTAACCTCTTCCGACGCAAATGTTCTGAAGGCACGCTAACGGTATCTCACCTCGTGCTAAAATGCGGAACAATCAGGACCGTAGAAGAATTGCTTAATTATTATTACTTGTATATATTTTTGACTTGGTCCAAGGCATAACAACGGATATTTAATATTTTGCCCAATCTGACGGGACGTGCAGCGATATGCAGATGACAACACAACAAAAAGAAGACCTGCTGTTTTCACCACCGACTGTAGACATTGGAATGTAGCATGACTGCCATTTGTTGACAGCTGTTGAGCAAGGATTTTACCCGGTCTTGAATCGCAAGAGGAACTGCCGTTTTTAAAGTTTCTACTTGACGTTGAGCCTGAACAGCGGGAGCCATGCGTTTGTCCTCGTTCCTTGCGCTGTTCCGGCCTGCGCTACCTCTGATCCTGGGGCTTTCGCTCGGATGCAGCCTGAGTCTGCTCATGGTGTCCTGGACTCAGGGAGACACGGAGGAACCATGTGGAGACGACTTTGCAAATGGGGGACTGTTCCCAGGCAGTCTTGGGGGGGACTCCCAAGGAGGTCTTGGAGGCGATGCCGCGAACGAAGACTTTCAACCTCGCATAGTGCCCTACCACAAGGACCCCAATAAACCGCACAAGAAAGTCCTCAGGTAAATATGCGCGATTGCACCGACATTGAATTGTTTGTGATTGTTACGCAGCACTTAGTACTTCAATTCAGTACCTCGTCAGATGTGTAATTTTAAAGTTGCTTTAGGTTGTTCTGTGGAACACCCCTTATAGTTGAGAGCCCACATTGTTGGTCTGGTCAATACAAATGACCTAGATTAGTGTTGAACCTGAGTAAGGGACTGGGGATATTACATATGCCTCCCTGGCCTAGCTAGTGAATAAGTTGCCTGACAGACTGATACCATGAGAATAAATTATGATAGCCTGAATATTTAGCCTTTTTTTAAAAATGGCCATTACTGCCTGGAGACTCTTTGTACTGTAAGTTTTTGTTAACCTGTGTTTGCATTTAACTTTTTGTCATTTTCAAAATGATTGATGTAGGTACCGGAGAAAGCATATGTGTGTCTGCTTTGCTCATTTTTTTTTCTTTGGAGCCATGTTAGGAGCAACCTTAATGGGACAGAGCCTGCCTGTGTGCTCTTGCTTGAAGGGGTGTGTGTGTGTGTGTGCTAAGCCACAGCCTTCTTCCAGCCTGGGACTCAAGTGTTGTTTTTGTGGGACTCCTCTGAAATCCTCCTTACCCAGCGAAATTCTGCATAGATTTGTGAAGACTGGGAGCCTACTTGCATTAGTGGGGGATTTTCTGGCCCATTGTACTTAACTTTGAGCAAGGATATATATTTTTTAAGTGTTAAATTTTGCATATCATGGGAGTAAACAGGATGTGGACTGTATTCAAGGTAATGGGCAGTGCTTACTGCACACCCCTCCCGTAATTAGACATACAGGGTGTAGAATGTGTCACTGTATACCTTGCACGCGCAGACCTCCTGATATCAATGTGCTTCTTTGTGTGTGAGAAGCACTCTTCGTCTCAGCAGCTTTCAGAGAGGAAAAAGATGTCTTCACGCCTGGGCTGTAATGTTTTCCTGTAGCAGCTTGTTTTTGGTCCTGCGTTCAAGCGCCAAAAATGCTCAAATTAATGCTAAATTGCACTTCTAGGCTTCCCATGTAGTGCATCCAGTAGTGAAAGTTACACAGCCCTCGGATGCAGTTAATATGCAGCATAGCTAGGGGATAGCACACTGATTGGAAATGCCAATTTTGAGACGGTCTTGTGTACTAGAATATGCCCTCTTAATGTGGGGAAAATATTGTAGCAATGGGATGAATACATACAGATACGGTTGACCATGCCCAATTGGGGAGTACAATGGGGAATTCTGGAAAAGACATTTGGCCAAGCCTTCTTTTATGAGTTTAAACATCTGTTGGTTGTTATACGGTTTTTTTCCCCCAAAAGTATGCATGTATGCAGCCCAGAATAATCCCAAAAGTAAGAAAATGGTAATGTAGATGATTATTAAAGATGCTCATTCATATCAGTGTGGTGACATGCATCTTTGCCACTTTGTGTTGGATGGTTTTACTTTAAAAAAAACCTTTCCTCTTCCTATATTCTATGGTTTTCAGGGTTTTTATTCCTTTAATTGGCTAACCCTCAATCTACTTATCTTGCTACTAACCCTCACAAGAATTTGTCTTATGCCGAAATTGGGCTAGATCTGGAACTACAGTCCCATTAGTCTACTCACAGTTGATTTGGAATCTGCAGGATTTATGTGTGCTAAGCCTGCTAGTTCAAGATATCCGCTTTACAACAGAGACTGGTAACACAGGTTCGCTTGGGACTGCTGTGTACCCGCCATCTAAGCTTGGCATTGGTCCTGTAAGCTGATTACATGCTTAGATCATTGAAACGAACACTTTTAAAGGCTGGTGCCCTTTAATGCACTTAGACACTTGGACTCAAAGGTCTGCCAACTATGTCAGGTTTAGTACACACATCCAGAAATGAGTCGTTTTAGATTTTGTTCTTGTCTGCTGGTTTGTGCTTGTGAACTTGGGGCGGCCTGTAGTGTATTGGTTAAGGTACATGACTGGGATCCGCATGGTCGGTGATTTGATCCCCGGTGTAGCCACAATAAGATCCACACCCTTAACCCTGCATTGCTCCAGGGAATCCTGCTTAGTCTAAATCAACTGTAAGTTGCTTTGGATGCAAGCCTCAGCCAAATTACATGTAATGTAATTTAATGTAATGGACTCAGCCATCTGTACTCGGTGGAAATTTAGTGATTAGTGTGGGATGTATGAGGGCTTTGATGTAATCCCATCATCCCCACTCTGTGGGTCTGTCTTAGAGTTATGATTGAAAATCTTAAAGAGAGGTATTCTGCCCACACCATTGTATGGCAAAGATTATGAGGAAAATGTTGATAAGAATCAATGTGAAAATGTATAACGTCTCATCAGATCAACAAGTATTTTTGCACACATTTTAGTTTGGGGCCGATCAAATATTTTAGATTTCTGATAATCCTCTACTGGCCAGCAAGGTGTAAAGTAAAGGTAGAATGGATATCGCTGAAATGTCACAAGCGATCCATCGCAGCATCAGCAACTCAAATGGGTTTGTTAAAACCTCTCCCCATCCCCACCTCTCCCCATCCCTCCCTACCTCCCTACCTCCCTACCTCCCTATGATCCTTAATTGTTGTCTTTGTGAATTACGTAGTGTTTCGGTATTTTTAGTTGGCTAGGTAAGCAGTATTTGGATAGTTAAGTTTGGTCACTTTTGCTTTGTTGTTTGTTTATTTGTTGTTTAAAAAAAAAATAAATAAAATACGTCTTTGTTGTACGGGTAGCAATTTGAAATTGTACTTCCCTCTAGGGTCTTTCAGCGCACTTAGCCCTGGTTATGGGTATGCACTTTGTTGTACGTCGCTCTGGATAAGAGCGTCTGTCAAATGACAATAATTTAATGTAATGTAATGTAAAACAGGTTACAGTTAAAGGTTAAAGGTTAAAGGTAGCCTAACGCCCGCCATCCCCGCAGGACCCGCTACATCCACACGGAGCTGGGGATTCGAGAGCGCCTCCTGGTGGGGGTGCTGACGTCGCGGCTGACCCTCGGCACGCTGGCCGTGGCGGTGAACCGCACCGTGGCCCACCACTTCCACCGCACGTTCTTCTTCACGGGCCTGCGCAGCCCCAAGGTGCCCCACGGGATGGCGGTGGTCGCCCACGGCGACGACCGGCCCGTCTGGCTCATGTACGAGACGGTGCGCCACCTGCACCAGCACTTCGGCAACGACTACGACTGGTTCTACCTGGTGCAGGACGACACGTACACGCAGGTGAGGGAAGGGACCGGACGTTTAACGTGGGCCAAAATGATCTCGATGGTGGCTACATTGTGATAGCTTCCATTGTGAGATTCTTAAGCAGCTTTATGGTATTATCTCTGTACAGTTAAGATGTGCTGAAAATGTTTTTAAAAAGTACCCAAACGTACTGCGGTCATTTCACCACATATCAGCGAAATCTAGAAGTCTCAGTTTGGCATAGCCTACCAGTCTGTTTGGAAACTTCCCATTTTTGAACCAAGCCTACATTGAAAAGACAGGTTCTTGAGGAAACATATTGGCGAATGTCTCAGCAACTGCCAACACTCACAAAGATATACCGTTGGGATCAGGGAAGAGGTTTTCACGAGCAGTTTGTAAATCCCAAGCTCAGACGTATCAGGAGGCGTCAGCTGTCGCCGTGGCGTTTGCGGTAACAACCGTTTGGCGCGGCGCCGTCGTGGGTCAGTGTAGAGATACGGTGACAGCGGTAACCGTCCCGTTCCCCCCTGCGCGCAGGCCGAGCGGCTGTCGGAGCTGGTGGGCCACCTCAGCGCGGGGCAGGACCTCTACATGGGCCGGGCCGAGGAGTTCATTGGCGGGGAGGAGCGCGCGCGGTACTGCTACGGCGGCTACGGCTACCTGCTGTCCCGCAGCCTGCTGGCCCGGCTGCAGCCCCACCTGGACGTCTGCCGCAACGACATCCTGAGCGTCAGGCCTGACGAGTGGCTCGGCCGCTGCATCATCGACTACCTGGGTCTGAGCTGCGTGGAGATGCACCAGGTAAGCCTCTTTATTGCTTATTTTCACCTTTAAAGGGACAATAGGTAAGATTTTTGTGTTACGACATTGTTACAGAACCATTGTAAATCCTTTCCTGGCATTGAAAAAGGCTCACCCTGTGTTTACAGTCATTTAATCCGGGTTTCAAAGTATGCAGTTGACGGCCCGACCAAAACGTTGTATTGTGCAATAATTCAAGCTTATTGGTTGAAAATTGGTTCTAATTGCCACGGCCAATGACGTTTCAACGTCAGCACACTGACAGGGAAGGGATAAACAGTGTTGTGGTTTGAAGGTGTTTATTGCTGTTATTCCTCTCTTGACCGTTGATCCCCTGGTAGTGGTTCGTAACTTTCCTTCTAACTGATGTGTGGGTTATTTCCATAAACCAACTTAAACAGGCTTCACAGACCCTCTTAAAAAAAACGGCCCCAGTGTATTCGGTGCTCAGACATGATCTAATCCCCCCCCCCACCTGCCACCTCAGTGCGGGGCAGGCTTGTCTGAAACGTGCTGTCAGCCGAGGTAGCGCTAACTGGTCTGATCTGTCATCTCTGGAAACGTGTTTATGTTCACGTTTCTCATGTGTAACACATACCTGTGCTGAGTTCATTATTTTGTAGTATACTGTAATTAGCCTGCTTAATAAGCTGGCATTTATTCTTTGAAATTTTGGTTATATCGAGGGCCTATTTCTGAAACTATAGTTCACTACTATGACCGTAATTATCAAACTTTGTGAACTAGCTCGTTAAATTGATAGTCGTGTGACTGGTGGTAGCTGAGTCCGTTCCATTTCAGCTCATCACAGCGTGGCCACATGTAGCAAGCGTAGCAGGCTGAACAGGAAGCCTGTGTGATGTTGTGGGTCGATCTGATGAAGATTGTGACACAGGAAGTACCCAGAATTTCCACCCTGCCATTTTGCGCCATTTTCCGCTGAAGCCGTTCCCTCTCGTCCCTCTCGTCATCCCCCCCCCCACCCCCCCACCCCCCCTCTCGGTTATGCAACAAACCGCAGAGCAGGCCTGCAGCACAGAGAGGCACCTCGAGCCTCGCAAACCTCACTGTTGATGTCAAACCACCTTTTTCTGGGCCTGCGGCTTGTCTGCAGGACATTTGGAAGAACATTCTGTCCCATTTTAGGGAGAATAAAGTTTTTATTATTGGGATGCTATTATGCATTTACCATTTACCATTTTTATTATAGCAAATTCTGTTGGCTGTTATGAGGCATTGGGCCCCAAGATATAAAAAAAATAATAATAATTTTATCAGATTTTTTCCATTTTTTTCCCCCCAATTTGGTAGCGAACTGGACCCCGTCTGATTCAATTAGAGCTAGTATTAGATACGCCGCCCACACCCCGTCCCTCGGCGGCCGGCAGGAGAGCGACACGCCTTCTTCAAGCCGTCTCGTCTCACAAGTCGTGACCGTGATTCCGAGGCACTCGAGGTGCTTGTTTGTGCGGCGATCTACTAACCCTGCCAAGTCCCTCCCTCTGGAGCAGCGAGCCAATTATTGCTGCTCCACGTGAGCCGGCCAAACTTCGCTTTTTGGCAGGACCGAACTGCAGCAAACTGCAACCGCAAGTCTGCTGCGTCTTAGCCTGTTGCGCCACCTCGGCCAAGATAGTTTTTTTTTATACAAAAGGGGTCACGCACATATCTTGCAAGCAGGTCCTGAGCATGCCACATCCTGCCACATTTTGCTCTAAATTCAGTAGGATGGTTTGAAAGACACAAACCAGTGGCATTGGGTGAGTGCATAATACCGTCAGTAGGCTTTACATGTAGAGAGAGAATTATATCGTGCCTCAAACAGTATTTTTCTTTTTTGTTACCAAGCATCTGGCAATGATTAAGTAGCTTAAGTAGGCTTTCGTTTGAAAGAAATGTCCTGATTGAAAAGCGCTTTACAGTTCAGTTAGATTTATATTGAAAGTGTATGACATTCCCTGTCCGTTTCTGTTCTGTTACAGTCTGTGTAGTCAAGGACCCAAGGTTTTCCATAGCAGAAGTGTTAAGTGACAGAAATGGTTGAATTACAGTTGGACAGCATTCTGTGATCACATCGCAAAACCTAAAAAGAACAGTTTCGACATTTGACATCTGATTCGTTTCTTTTTATATTGCTTCAATTATTTCTGTTTGATGTCCAATATGTCTAATGCAGTTCACATATTGAACCACAGTCAATATACAAACACTGCACTAAGAATCTCATAATTCCATCAGGCAGGAGAAAGTATAGCCCAGGAGTGCACAATTCCAACCTCAGTTTTTGTTCTCTGACAGCTGTATAAACTACATTGCTTCACTCCTGTACTTGAGCGCAGTAAAATCTTTAGGATACACTTGCAGTCTGCAGCTGGTTGCTTATATGAATGTCAGATCAAGATATGATTGAGCTACTGTAAGTAAACAATAATTAACTGAAATGGATCCATTATTGTTGTGCACCACTGTTATAGAAGTATGCATTTCTAGCAGTTCCCTAAGGAAAAAAAGAAATTTTTTCTTGAAGTTTCAGAGGATTTCTAACATCACTCACCACATGCTGTGAGAAGCTTGGACAATTGTGCCAGCATATACGGCAGTGTATTCTACCCAGAATGCAACTGCCTTAGAGTTTGTTTGCCCATAGTCCTCCCGAAGACGGGAGAGGAATTGAAATGTCCTTCCGTTCCCTTTGGTTTCACACTGAGCCCAGTTTCCTCAGTCCCGAGTGCATTTGAATGCGGCTGGTGTCTGCGAATGTGCAAGTGTTCGGGTGGAAGCCATTGAGGTTTTGGTTTGTGACGTGCTATTGTGTTAATACTATAAGTACAACCTGAATTCTCTCTATGTCAATAAGCGGCTTTGGTGTCGTGCGAGAAGTAGGCAGCGTGAGGCAAAAGGTAGCCATTAGTAGAGCTTTCTGGGTTGAAAGTTTCATTTTGTCATGGGCAGCCTGTGGCGTAGTGGTTAAGTTTCATAACTGGGACCTGGAAGGTTGGTAGTTCAAGCCCAGGTGTGGCCAGGATAAGATTTGCACAGCCCTTGTTGGGCCCTTGAGCAAGGCCCTTAACCCCACGTTGCTCTAGGGATTGTCCCCTACTTAGTCTTATCAACCTTAAGTCGCTTTGGATAAAAGCATCAGCTGAATAACAGATCATTTAATTAAATGTTTTCATCTGATTTCATAAGCAGCCTTACCGGCAAATACCAATATTATCATTAGCCCACACATGTAAATTACCTTTATGGATGTTTACCACTTTCTTAGACTTTGTTGTAACTCACAGATATAGGTCTTCACATCAGCTTTGTCCTGATCTTGATTTGATAAAAATAAATAATAATTTGTTACTTAGCTGACGCTTTTATTCAAAGTGACTTAGATTAGACTAAACAGGGGACAATCCCCCCTGGAGCAATGCGGGGTTAAGGACCACGCTCAAGGGCCTAACGGCTGTGCAGATCTTATCGTGGCTACACCGGGACTTGAACCACCAACCTTCCAGGTCCCTGTTATATACCTTAGCCACTAGGCTACATGCTGAACAGTATCATTGAAAGGAGAACCTGTAGAGTAGATATCCTTAGGACAAATGCAAAGGGAAAATTAGGAGTTCATATAAAATTACGTCCAAAATGTCAGTTGCGGTTATTACTTCAAGGTTGAAGATTCAACTAACTTACTTGTCATGTTTTGAACTCTGGGAATTTCTTATTTTCTGTGTGTGTGTGTGTGTGTGTGTGTGTGTGTGTGTGTCTGTGTCTGTGTCTGTGTCTGTGTGTCTGTGTGTGGTCTTTCAGGAGATGACGTATCGCTACTTTGAGCTGGAGAAGAACGCGGACCCCGAGCGCGAGGAGAGCCCGCAGTTTAAGAACGCCTTCACCGTGCACCCGGTCTCCGAGCCCGACCTCATGTACCGCCTGCACAAGCGCTTCAGCCAGATCGAGCTGGACCGCACCTACCAGCAGATCCATCAGCTGCAGGTGGGCGCCCCTCCTGTCCTTAGCTAAGCTTGTATGTACACTCCCTGAGTACGTTATGTGGCAGGGCGACATGGCTCAGGCAGTAAGAGCAGTTGTCTGGCAGTCGGAGGGTTGCCGGTTCGATCCCCTGCCCGGGCTGTGTCGAAGTGTCCCTGAGCAAGACACCTAACCCCTGAATGCTCTTGACGAGCTGGTCAGCGCCTTGCCTGGCAGCCAATCGCCGTTGGTGTGTGAGTGTGTGTATGAATGGGTGAATGAGAAGCATTAATTGTACAGCGCTTTGGATAAAGGCGCTATATAAATGCCATCCATTTACCATTATTAGGAACACCTGTACACCTACTTATTCATGTGATTATCTAATAAGCTGATTGTGTGGTAGCAGTGCAATGGAATACAATCATGTGGATAGGGGTGAGGAGCTCCAGTTCATGTTCACATCAACCACCAGAATGTGGGGAAAATGTGATCTAAGTGACTTTGACCGTGGAATGATTGTTGGTGCCAGACAGGGTGGTATCTCAGAAACTGCTGATCTCCTGGGATTTTCACGTACAACAGTCTGTAGAGCATCTATGAACACACAATGCGTCAAACCTCTAAGTGGATAGGCTTCAGCACCAGAAGACCAATAAGTCTAAAAATAAGTATAATAAATACCTGAGTCTAAGTGCTTACTCGTATGCTAGCTTGTTTCTCAGTTTTAGGGACATTCGAAATCTCTACAGTCCATTACTGCCATTGATTGAAGGTCATGATGCCTGTGTCCATGGGTTTGGTTCCCCCTGTTCAGGTGATGCTGTGGTGGCGTTGACACAGGTAACATGGTCTGCCACTGCAGCCTGTGCTGCTGTAAAGACAACACGGTGCAATGTGTTCACACCAGTGGTCATCAAGCTGTAACAACAACGGAATATGGTGGGGTAGTCACTTTTAATTCATGACCCCAACGTTAAATGAGTTTTGTCAAAGGACAGCTGCACGGGGGATTTTTGCGAGAACGAACGGCCTCATTTTCTTATGACTCAGCAGTTTTATAATGCATGCCAGAGCTTGCTATTGCCTGCAGCAGACCCCTTCTCTTACATGTGTTTCAGCTTAGGAACGATGAGTTCAAAGGTAAATTCCCAAGTAATCTATCTCCATGCAGTTCTAAGCCTTCATTGTGCAAATGAAAATGACAAACTGAAGTGCTTGGAGCAGAACGCATCTGCTCCTTAAACCTGACTCCATTTTTTCAGTTTTTTCAGCAGTCTGAAAATAGCCAGTGGCATCTGTCCTTAGGATTGCAAGATGGTACAAGTGGAGCGACTTCCGTTCTGGCCACTCGCGGTCCAAGGCCAAGATATAGTCTTTGTACCTAGGGAACCACTGTGAATTTAATCGGGAAGCCTCTTTTAGGAAAGGTCACGCATGTTTCCATGAAGCGTTACGACAGCTGGAGAGGCAGATGGTCTGCACTTTCTCACAGGCATACCCTCACAAATCACCAGTTTCGTCAACACTTGTAGTCATCTCTCTGTTTTTGGATACCAGATCAGTTCTGTTCCTGAATTTAAGTTTCACAATTTAAAACAGTTCCTGGAGTTTTCTCTAGATCAGAAAAAAATGTGTCTAACAAAAAGATGATGTCTGGAATGGAACTGTCTCCAACTACATCATTGGACAAATATAGCGTGCCAGAATGATGGTCTTTAGGGTTGCAAAAGTGGGAAAATGTTTCCTGGAAATTCCTGAGAGTTTAGGATTCTAAATTAAGTGATAGGATATTTTAACCTGTTTTACTTGGTGGACCAATGAGATGATTGTTCAGTTTTAAGATTCAAACATATAATTGAAAACGGTCCATAAAATTTGCTCTAAAATATACCAAATGTTCTGTTCTAGTCACGGTATGGCACTGAAGATTAACTGTAAATCTATGTTTATGTTTATCAACATGTGTTTAGAGCGACTCCTAAATTTGTTCCAGCCCTTATGAAGAATGTTTATATTCCCGATTCGGCACTTGTGTATGACTCAGACATGCAATGTTTTTGTTTTAATTTCGAAAGTAAAGAATGGTTGCGCATGAATACACGTTGAGATTTAGCATAAAACCGTACCCCTCACTAGCCATATTTACTATAAACAGAGGTTAATGTCTTTCAATTTGAGGTATTTATCAGAGAGAAAGAAATACCATTCTCTGAAATGGAATTGCATCTGAGGAGGGAAAGGAAATTTAATTTTATGACTTGGGGTATTGTGTTTAATTCTGGGATGTCTGGACTGGCGTGTACAGTGCTATGGAGATTCAAACTGTGGAAGAAAACTGCGGCAGGTCCAGATCAGTAACTCTGAATGTGTCCTTGTGTCTCCAGGTCCAGATCAGTAACTCTGAATGTGTCCTTGTGTCTCCAGGTCCAGATCAGTAACTCTGAACGTGTTCTTGTGTCTGGCAGGTCCAGATCAGTAACTCTGCACGTGTCCTTGTGTCTGGCAGGTCCAGATCAGTAACTCTGAACGTGTCCTTGTGTCTGGCAGGTCCAGATCAGTAACTCTGCACGTGTCCTTGTGTCTGGCAGGTCCAGATCAGCAACCTGAGCGAGCTCACTCCGGAGGGGAAGGAGGGCGCCACCTGGCCCATCGGGATCAACCCGCCCTTCCGGCCCAAGACGCGCTTCGAGGTCATCAACTGGGACTACTTCACGGAGGAGCACATGTACTCGTGCGCCGACGGGTCGCCCAAGTGCGAGCTCCGCGGGGCGGACCGGGCCGACGTGCTCTCGGTGCTGGAGACGGCCGTGGAGCGTCTGAACGAGCGGTACCAGCCCCAGCTGCGCTTCCGCAAGCGCCGCCTCCTCAACGGCTACCGGCGCTTCGACCCCACCCGCGGCATGGAGTACACGCTGGACCTGGCCCTGGAGGTCTTCACGCAGAAGGGCCACAGCCAGGTCATCGCCAAGCGGGTGGGGCTGCTGCGGCCGCTCAGCTCCATCGAGATCATCCCCATGCCCTACGTGACGGAGGCCACCCGCGTGCAGATCATCCTGCCCGTCACGGCCCGCGAGCAGGACTACGTGGGCAACTTCCTGGACACGTACGCCATGAACGCGCTCGACACCCACGACAACGTGCTGCTCACCTTCCTCTTCATCTACGAGCCCTTCGACGCCCAGCGGGTCAGCGAGACCGACGTCTTCGCCGGCGTCAAGGCCATGATCGGCGAGGTGGAGAAGCGGTACGGCGACACCAAGATCCCCTGGATCAGCGTGAAGACCGAAGTGCCCTCGCAGGTGAAGCTCATGGACATCATCTCCAAGAAGCACCCGGTGGACACGCTCTTCTTCCTGTCCAGCGTCTGGACGGAGGTCAACGGCGACTTCCTCAACCGCTGCCGCATGAACGCCATCAGCAACTGGCAGGTCTTCTTCCCCATACACTTCCAGGAGTACAGCCCCGCCATCGTGTACCGCGACCAGCAGCCCTCGGCGGCCGCGGCCTCCTCCTCCTTCTCAGAAGGCCTTCGCGACGGCCGCTTCGACCGGCACGTCTTCGACGAGGCCTGCTTCTACAACGCCGACTACATGAGCGCCCGCACCAAGATGGCCGCCGACATCCTGGACAACGACGAGCTGCTGGAGAGCATGGACGTCTACGAGATCTTCGTGCGCTACTCCGGGCTGCACGTCTTCCGGGCCGTGGAGCCGGCACTCGTCCAGAAGTACGTCCAGCGGGTGTGCAACGCTCGGTTCAGTGAGGACATCTACCACCGCTGCATCCTCAGCAACCTGGAGGGACTGGCCTCCCGCTCACACCTGGCCATGGCACTGTTCGAGCAGGAGCAGGCCAACAGCACTTAGGAACTACAGGACTCTTGAGTGAGTGAGTGAGCGAGCGAGTGGTGGGAATACACCCTGGACAGGACCAATCCATCACACAAGGGCACACACACCATTTGCTGGTGGGATTTACTGTTACAAATGCTGCATTAGCAGAGGGACTTGGACTCTGTGCAGCCTCACCTCATAGGACATAGGAGAGACTGTCGGGGGAGAGGCTGGATTGGATGGACTGAAGACCCCACCTACTTGACTCGGACATACTTGACTCCGATAAACGGTTGAACTCTGAACTGTCCGGCTCTGGCTCTCCATTTTGTCACATTCAGTTGTGGAAACTTTGTCGCGTGAAAGGGTGGTAAGTGCAAAGCGGTGTTTCTGCTTCTGTCACCCAAGTTGTTTTTGGTTTCCCGGAGTTCTGAACGGGATTCTTTCATGGAATTAAAAAAAGAAAAGAATATGAATATGAAGTCCAAGTGGAAGTAGTACGTACGTGTTCTGTTTACTGTAACTTTTGTCTCTGAAAGTGGCCGTCCGGATCGCCCTGACCATTCTGAGCCATTGACCTCAGGCTGATTGTATCTTTACATTAAAAAGCTTCCAGTGTTCGTGTGGGTCTTTCTGACGTTTCTTCTGGCACATTCTCATTAGGTCCAGTGAATGCAGAGTAGACTCAGTTCATTAGTGTCAATCATGTCCCTGCCTGTAAAATAAAGGTCTGCCTTTTTCTGTTTTTTTTTTTTAACCCCTTCTCAACTCAAAGACCTTTCCTTTAAACCGCTTGCAAATACATCTTTTCACACATTGCATATTTGGATGCAGGGTGGTAATATAATACAGAATTTTATTTAAATCATGCCAATTGATTTGAGGGTCAATGGTACTGAAAGAAATTTCAATTTTACCCTTGGGGTGGGAGTTACTCTTCTGTTGTGTATGTCCCACTTAAAGAGTATAGTGAGATACATGTTGGCATACCATTGGCCAGGGATCTCTGTAAAAGCCCTTTGAGGGTTCACAAGGGTGGACCAATACAGTTTTCTACTCCTCACCCAGTAAATTTTACAATTGGAATATTCCTAATGAATCATGAAACAGTCCATCCAATGAGATATTGCTTCACGATGACAAATTAGATCTATGCCTTCGAGTTAACCGAATGAGCAAAACCACTCTAGAAATCTCTGGTGTTGGCCAGTGTAGACTGCGCCTATCTTGGACGGCCCCAAGAGGACGAATGGAATGGACATCACTCACGAACAGCCGAGCCACTGCATATTTAGAAATGTTTTATTACATGTTCTGTACAGCCAGCAGGACAAAGTTACAGGCCACTGTTCGATCTGCAGCGGCGGCCAAACGGAAAAGAATTAATGGACGAAAAGGATCACTTTCCTAAAACAACGGTGAGGACGGGACGCCCCGTCACGCTACTCAGCTGGGCTCTGAGAAACGCCCAAATAAAACACAATGGTGGTTCTTTATGTGGTTCTGAGGCGCCCTGTGTTTCTATGTACAAGGTGGAACTAGACTTGACCTACAGCACGAATAAAAGGAACAGCATGCAGCTCTACGAGTTGTTGCAAGGGGTAGGACATGGATATGCCAGGTTAGTGACTACATTTCCCATCATCCCAAGGGAACAAGGCCAAGAAGATGATTTTTATTTTTTTTTGCTGATGTTGTCGTTTTGCTTCTTTTTGGTCTGTTAGTCCTACAATACACACCAGTCCTCCCTGTCTAGAAGGAAAGCTGTCTGTACTAAATGAACAGATAACATGGATGTTAAAAAAAGTCCACCCTACACTCCCACATTCCTAGTCTTTACCTTCAGAAGGCATTTCAACCTCAGCCCGAGTTCATCAAAACGAGCTTGGGCATATTCCCAAGGTTATTTGTCTCTGACAACATTTATTTTACTTTTGAAGTTACCACATTAAAAACAATCTTGAAACAAGTATTTGCAAGTCGTGATACAACACCACAGTTCTTTTGTGTTAAAACATTTCTTTGTCGACATCTTTCAGAGTAACAGTAATGTCCTTACTGATACACTCATAAGGTCATTAACCCCTCAAAGAGGTTTTTTTTTTTGGTTAGACATTAGCCAACATTTTTTTTTCTTGTGACTTACCTAGTTTAGCCTGTGAGGCTGGCCATTCTTTAGATTTTTCGCACAGGAGAGAACCCAGATATGAACGTCATAATTGGCTGGGCGGCAGAAACCAAACCAGGAACTGAAACCAGTCCAGACCAGCCCGACTGACGTCACACGGACACACCCTCTAACATGACAGCCTCGCAGGCACAAACTTTGGCAAATGCTACTGTCCTTCACACACAAGTCTAAAAAACAAAACCACAGTCACATTTTAATTTACCCCCCCCCGCACAAACACCAAGTGCCATTACATTAAATATAGATCTCTATAGTGCCTCCTAGAGGCCAGGCACTGTACTGTACAGATTGTGAATTCTGGATCCCTGTTTGGGGAAGGGGGTTTGTCTGAGCTCCAGGAGCAGTCAGGAAAGGGGCAGCTTGGAGTGAGATGGGCACAGGAAGGGTGGAGTGAGTCTGAAGCGTATTTCAGTTCTCTGACAGTGTTGCTGAACAGTTGTTTCGGGCCCCAACAGGCGACAACGTTGGAACGGATTCTGGTCCTCATTTTTTGTCGCACAGGAAGTCATTACAGACCGATCTGAGCGCCACTCAACTCCCAAATCACAGGGGCCCAAACGTGTACTTGTCTCACAGTCAGAATTCAGTGTTCATGGTTACGTCTTCATGCCAAAAAGCATCCTTTAAAAAATATAAACTGTAATGTCCATGCGGCATGCATCAGTTTAGAAAACAAAGCAAAGCAGATCTTTTTAGAGGCAATGGGTTTCTTTGTCTTTTTTTCACAGGCATTTTCACAAAGTACAAAAAAAAAAAAAAAAAAAGCGCTCCATTTTTTTCCCATGGGTACCATGATGAGACGGACAGCTATGACATCCAATCGGGAGCTGAAGATGCAAATTCAGTGACAGGCAGTGCTACATGATGATCTTCATAAATTCTGTGGGTATTAGTGGACTTAAAATATATTGCCCCCCCTCCCCATGTCAATAGAAGCAAAGCATAACAGCCTCCCATTTCATTGCACTTTCATAGTCCCTTATGAAACATGTAATTGAGAGGAACCTGATGAGATCAGCTAGTTCAGATCCAGATGCTGGATCCTTAAAAGGCTGAAGCCCTTCTGTGTCTGTTGATTACTGAAGTCCACTGAATGGAGGTATTGGTTAAATTCAGGCAAATTATGAAACTGGGAATTAAGGATCTATCTGTGTTTCGAGTCGCTTCAAAGCTTTCACATCCTAAAACAGCAAAACTGAAACACAGGGCAGTTCTTCACAGATTAAAATAACATGCACCCTAAAAGTACCCAGAATGTACAAAATCCTATGAAATGAATTGCCCTATGAACAACATATTTATGACACTAACTCATTTTCGTCAAATATTTCAGTTGGAACCGAGAAGGTCTCACAATGCTTATGTGATTAACACTTTCCATTTTTAAGAGCACAGACATCTGTGTGTAGGGAGCTATTTAGGGAATACTTCACTTCCTGTGTTATACTTTGTAACGTATACAGATGAATCACCTTTTGCTTTTGAGCACTGGAAAATTTACCACTGCCATTTACAAGCAGCCTGACTGCATATTTATGACCATGTTTGTTTCCTGTGAAAACATGCCATTACATCATGTTTCTGCGGCAGCCCTGTGACACGTTCTGCTGCCATTGGCTCCTGCACATTTCCAGCTGAGAAGTGGCCACTCCAGTACAGAGACGGAAATTGCTAGAATGGTTCTCATTAAGAAGCCCAGGCAGTCACTTCCAACAGGGCCGAATCCAAACATTATTCTTTATGGGACCGAAAAAAAAACCAAAAAAAAAAAACGTCCCTTCAGGGAGGAAAATTGGAGGGGAATGTTTTCATGTTTAAGTTTTTTTTTTTTTTTAACAATTCCAATAAATCTAGTCAGTGGCAACCCAACCCAATTCTGGTCAAGCCCAACTGTCCTGCCTGTCAAATGTTCCTCGGCTGTTATGTCCTTTTGCTGTACAACACATGAAACTCCTGAAAATAACTATTAAAACAAAAACAAAAAACTTGCGCAGGTGTACCACAAAACAATGCTATGCTATGGCACTTTAAAATGTGAATGCTTGACATTTTCAAATCAACACTGTGTGCGGCTTGTACCCTATCACTCTTGAGATAAGGACTGGTAGCTGCTGGCATTGAAGGGGAGTTTAAGAAATGCAGGCCTTTTTTTTCTCCACTTTCAGAACTAGAGACTAGACAGGCACTGCCGTGGAGTTCAGAAATGGGCAGTGTAAAAACACCCTGCCATTTAGAAGTGGGTGTTTCTCCACTTGTAATGTAAAACTAAGCGATTCGGCTACCACACAGTGTTATAAGCACTGCCTTGCTAACATGCTTTGTTAAATTCACCTGTTGGATTTGGCAGGAAGTAATTATTTTCCTTCATGTAAACCTGGGGGTTGCTGTCGGTTTCTGGCTGCAGATTAACACTGATCATATTTCACTCACATACACTCAAAACACTGACAACTGCAGACAACTGCATTTGTGTCCAGAGTGGACCAGCAATTTGATAAAAATTCACATCTGAGGTTTCTCTTGCTCTGACGTTGATTTAACATAATAAAACTCCCATCAACTTTCTATTAGCGCTGTGAAAATGTTATTGTTCACCTGGGTGGATTATGGCCCATATTTACAGTATTTGAATCCTGCTTGAAAATGGGTCACGGCACTCTGGTTCCATATTATGCACAGTAATGGAACTGGACACTTACATATATACACCGATCGGTTTTCCATATGCTTTGGAAACATTTAAGATTTTCTGTCCAGTTAATGTGACAAGCTGTCAAACGATTACAACCCAGTCCAAAGACACATAGTACAGTGAGCGACACCTCAAGGCTGTCAGCTTAAGTAAACAGTACATTTTCACCTGCAACAGTGAGAGGGCTCTGAACACCTGTTTGATAAGGTACACTGTGACAGCTGTAAGGGATATGATCACAAACATGTGAGTAGAATGTTCTTAACCCAACATTCTAATGCTGATGATCACTATTGGTAATTGAAACCAATGGAGTTCTAGAACACTGACTTAGAATATTGAAAAAAAAAAAAAACATTCTAGAAAGCCCACTCTTAAAAGGGTTAAGAGTGCCCTAATCCTAGTACCACTTGTTGGGATTTTGAAAGACATAAGTGTCCTTTGACATTTCTCTAGATTTACTTTTTTGTGACAGCTATGATTCCCAGATATGGATGACCAACACCGTCAGTGATTTCTATGACATCAAACAAATTTCATGTAAAATCAGATTGCTCTGACTGAACTGAAGAGATGTGGGGTTTAATCTTTGGTTTGTGGTACACAGTCCTATGAATTGACAACCATAGGACAGGATGTTCTCAATTAAAGTTTTAGGATTGGGTTTTACCACATAAAAATGTCACTAAATATAACTTCACGGTATGTGTGGGATCTTAGTTTACTTACTTTACTGGCAAATAGCTGTGCGTACTGTGCAGCACCAGCTCAGGGAAAGAACACAAAGCCCCTACAGATGAAGGGAGCATGGACGCACAAGCGCCCCCCTGTGGTCTACAGCAAGTACTGCACTCTCTGCACACACATTGTCATATCGCACCTCTACTCACAGAATGGAGCAAAAACGTCTCTCTGTGTCACTGGTTCCCAACCCTGTTCCCAGAGATCTACCGCCTGGTAGGTTTTCACTCCAACCCTGACAAAGCACACCTCATTCAACAGCTAGAGATCCTGTTGAGCTGGTAATGAGTAGAATCAGGTGTGCCACATTCGGGTTGAAATTAAAACCTACGGGACAGAAGATGTCCAGGAACAATGTTGGAAACCACTGCTCTCTCTATTTTCTAATACAGGCAGTGTGACTCTGTGGTCTATGGTTTAAGGTGATATACCCACCAGTGTGTATGCTTCCAAGGGAGGACGTGAAACTGGAACGTGCAAGCTTTTAGCTTAGGTTCTTCAGCTTAGGCTAAAAAAATAATGTGAGACTACATAAAATTAACAGCATCCGTCTTGTGTCGGGTTACAAATGTGTGGCGAGTAGAACAGGGCATTTTGTTTTGCACATCTGTTCAGGAGCTCTGAGAAAATCCAAAGACGCAACAGGATAGGCTCAACCCCGACACCAAAGTGGAAAACGGACGATTTCAGGCCCCAGACTGACACTGTGAAATTAATACTGATGATTAACAACCAATGCTGCGGTTGAACACTGAAAATCTTGACTGAAAAAACACTGGGCCCGTGTGGAGCCCCCTAGTCCTTCCCTCCGTTTCTTCCACCTCCTTCTCCTCCTTTCGACCTCCTTTCGACAACCTTTTCCTGCGTTCCTGACCATGTTTCAGCTCCGTCTTTAGTTCAGTGTGGAGATGCATCAACCCACTTCACGGGGGAATGAGGGAACTGAAAGTCTGGACCCCCGGGACACCGAGGAAACCCCACAGCATATACAGGGGCTGCACTGGGGTAGTTAGTGACATCCATTGTGGCTCCACTGACAATACAGGCAGCTGGTTTTTAAAAAAAAACATCCAGATGTGCACTGCTTAGAAATTCAGGACATGCTGAAGGGTGGGGGGGGATGGGGGTCAGAGGTCAGACAGTGTTCTGTTGTCCTGTGAGTTGGAGAGATTGGGTTTGACGGCCTTGATGTGGCACTTGCGTGTAACAGGTAACAGCTTGATTCCAGAACTGGGCTCAACGTGTAGGGCGTGTGCAATTGGTCACCAGTCACAGGTCAGAGGTCAAAGGTCACAATAACAAATGAGTATGACATCAAATTAACATCACAGACGAGGCGCGGGCATCTCATTGACTCAGGAGCGTTGAAAGGAAGGGAGGTGGGGAAGGATTTAGGTGTTGCGCACAGCCAGAGCCTGCTCCAGCTCTTGTCTTCGTTGCTGGATCTGTGGGGACAGAAATTGATTGACCGTCACGGGACAAACCACCCGATTCTGCTAATCAGCCAGCAAAGACCCCGGTCAGGAGAATCGGTTGTGTTACCGCTTTGGTGGAACAAAAGCCTGCAAGCTCTCAAATTCATCAAAACTTTAGCTAAGAACAAACAAACCCGTCAACCCTATAGCTCTAAGCACAAGTGTAGTGGAAAGACCTAGAGCCACAAACAACCAAGCCGTTGTTTTCTCACCTTACAGTAGAAGTAGCGACTGACGGCCTCCTGGGACCAAGGCTGGTGGTAGAACTCCGCCCTCCTCTCCTCCTCCGGGTTTCCCACCATATCTGTCATCATCTGCAGCACAGACCATCGATTAACCCGGCTCGCAATGGGCCTGACCCACCTCACGACGGGACTGCACCTGCTCATCGTGGGTCTGATCCTTGCAATTAATCATTCACACACGTCAGAGAAGTAGAGAGGTTGTTTTAAGCACCAAACAGTCCGCTGGTGCTCGTTTGAGAAATATTTAGCTGGCTAAAATGCCCAGCTGTGGAACCTAACTGGCTGGGAGGAGCACCAGAGGAGTGTATTAGCGAGTGAAACCTCACACTGTTTGACAGACTGTTGACGAGTGAACGCATGGATGACCCCAATCCAGGCCCTGCTTAGGAACATTAGCTACAGTGCATCTGAATTCATGCATACACAGTAAAAGGTTCAGTGTTAATTAAACTCAAACAGAGGGTACATATGAGTCCAATAGAGACCACATGTAATAGTTGACATTTTGCTCTGTACAATTCTTGTGACACTGTAGACTCCAGGTAAGTCTGTGTTGCAGTGTTGCAAGAGAGATGCAGTACAATGTCAGGTTCCCTCCTGATCTTGGCTGGCGTGCAATGTTCTCCTGACTCACCTTCAGGTCTCGGGTCTGGGATTTGAGCCAGTCCTGGATGTAGCCTTTGGGGTCCTTGGAGAAGCTCAGCATGAAGTCTCTCTGGATCTTCAGCTGGTTGATGGACTCGATGGTCTCATGGATCTAATAGAGGCCAGGATGAAGGGATGAAGGGTGAAGGCTCAAAGCAAGTGAACCAGATCAGGCAGGCCCATTACCTTTCTGAAATCTAGTGTGATAAAGAATCTACTAATCTATCGCAGAGCAGATCAACAGAAAACCTCACACATAGCTCAGAGCTTTCAAATGCAGTCCTGTTGACCATTGTATAAGCTATTTTGTGCCTCTATGGGGCCTTTAATGGAGTTGTAGACTTCAAAGCAGCAATATTAATGTAAATATTAATATAATATTATGTCAATATAATATAAATCAATGATTATAGCTCATTGATTGACTTGACTAATTTATTTACTGACTGACAGGCAAAATCATATTAGAATTTCAAATGCTGATGGTGTAGACAACTGGTGACTTGCCAAGCAAAGGAAATGCTTGGATGGAAGGATTGGCTTGAACAGAAAAGCTAACACCTGGCTTTTCCTGAAAAGCGTGCACAATTGCATTTCGTGCCCATTGGTTCTTCTTCAGAGTGGTACAGTGAGTGTGCCACTGTGATTGGCTGTGCCGGTTACAGTCCGCAGCTGCGATTGGCTCACCTTATTGTCCAGGGATGCAATCTCCTGCTGATTGGCCGTGGAGAGCAGGAAGCTGCTCATCTGGCCCTTCAGAGGGTCCTCCACCTCCACGTCGATGTCGTAGCAGGCTGTCTTCTTCTGGTCGTTAGGGTCCACACTGTCAATGCCCAACATTGAGGTTCAAAAAGATGTTCCAAGCCCAGCCCCCCCCCCCCTTACACCAGGGGTGTTTACCCCTCACACACAGGCCCCCCCTGACCCTGTTCACCTGATGACGTGGTTAATGACGATGGGGTCTGGGGGCAGGAGCAGGTTGGTGAGCCTCTGGGGAATCTCTGAGAACTTCAGCCGGGGGCAGTCGAAAATCTAGGAGGGGGGAGAGAATTAGCGCACATAGGCACACACACAAAGCCAAACAAATCCATGGTCTACCTCACCTCACACTCACTCCCACTCATCACTCTGAACTCACGTCGAGGCCCCCAGAATACATGGCTTCCCTTCCACAGATAACTATGGCCGCCAGAACCAGTCCTGAACTACTTAAATACTGTTTCTCTGAATAAGCAAACAACAAAACTGCCTGTTCTTCTAAAGCAAATGGCAGTATCGCTAATATTAAAACTACTTAAGTAAAATGACAGCATGGGAAACTTCTACTTATGTTATCAAAGTAGTATGACAATGTCATAATAGTACTAATTATAATGCTAGTTATGATGGTGCTAATGATAATATAAATTATAGTAACAATAGCAGCATAGCAACTATACAGTACAGCCTGTAATTACAATCAGTGTACGTCTTGAAACAATAATTATCATCATCAAGGTTGCATTGAAATGACTGACATTTATTGGCGGTAATGGGATGGAGACAGCGATGATCATCAGAGAACTATCTGCTAGAAATACTGATCACGGTTGACGTAACTCTTCTAACGCAGCTTACACCGATCGTGATGCTCACGATGGAGATGACGACGATGACGGCGGTCAGAGGCGGTGGCTCTACCTGCTGGAAGTACTTGTCACAGTTGATGTACTCCTTGTCGTGGGCGTCCTGAAGCTTGTTGGTCTTCACGTACTGCCAGAGGGCCTGGATGATGGCTGAGCGGGTCTGGGTATGGATGCCCAGTAGCCGGGCCAGGCGGGGGTCCAGCTTGAACTGGGGGGGCTATGGTGGGGGGGGGGGGGGACACACACACATTTCAACTGAGCACCTCCTAAATGTGTTTTTACTGCATTTATCCTGCTCTTTTACCTCACAGAGAAGTCCAAGTTCCAGCTCTTTTTCTCATTGTTAAATGCGCTGCACTTGAATGAGGTTTTGTTTACGCTGTAGTCACACATTACGTATGTCTTTTGAATCTCCTGAGCATCTTCTCACCGTATTGAGTTGTTTAGATTTTTACCAGAGCCTGGACAACAACAAATGCTGGCAACCAATGTCATTTAGCGTTTTAGCAATTAAAGCATTTTCTGTTGCTTTTCTGTTGATGATACAAGGTTGTTGTTGCATGGATACAAAGAATGTTGTTTTCATTGTCCAAAACCGTTCAACAAAAACACTGAAAATGTAGTGTTGCCACAATGTTCACAATGATTCTGTCCTGGAATTGTCTTTTGCGAAACCAATGCACTGACATCAAGCGCAAGCAATAATCCTATGGCTTCAAGGCATCAGATGAGAATGACAGCAGCAGCCTTGGGCGTTTTTTCCCCCCCCCCCCTTCGAAAGCCAATTCAAAGCCCAAGGCAAACCAGCCCAGCCTTTCAAACCTCAACATTCCAACGGACTCAGGAAACGGGGATGAGGAGGGGTGGGGGGGGCGATTCCAGAACATTCTGTGAGCTCAACAGAACAAT
Organism: Conger conger; assembly: GCF_963514075.1. Taxonomy (NCBI): domain Eukaryota; kingdom Metazoa; phylum Chordata; class Actinopteri; order Anguilliformes; family Congridae; genus Conger; species Conger conger. The sequence continues at coordinate 12,663,946 of NC_083768.1, forward strand.
TCTTAGCTCATTTACTGTTGTTCTCTTGGTTGGAAAAATATTCCCTCCTCATTAGGGAGAGGGGATCTTTGTGAACTCCGGGGTCTGTTGTTGGGGGCAGCAACACCTCGGAGGTGACGCCCGGCCTTACTCTCATAAAGGCCATTATCACGGATCAGAACGGTGAGGTATTTTGCCTGCAGTCAGAAATAAAGGCATCCCTGATAAAGGCCCCTAGAACAGAACACCGACTGCGTTGGAAAAAACACTGGCACTTTTTCAAACTAATGCTAGACCATTGGAGTTTGCCTGCCTGACAGACACATACATATACACTCAGTGAGCACTTTATTAGGTATACCTGCACACCAGCTTAATGCGTTAATGCAAATATTTCCAAATATCAGCCAATCATGTAGCAGCAACTAAACGTATAAAGGCATGCAGGCATGGTCAAGAGGTTCAGCTGTTTTTCAGACCAGATGTCAGAATTGGGAAGAAATGTGATCTAAGTGGAACGATTGTAGGTGCCAGACAGGGAAGTTTGAGTATCTCAGAAACTGCTGATCTCCTGGGATGCTCACGCACGACAAGTCTCTAGAGTTTGCAGAGAATGGCGCAAAAAAAAACATCTAGCGAGTAGCAGTTCAGCTGAAACGCCGTGTCAATGAGAGAGGTCCGAGGAGAATGGGCAGACTTGGTCAAAGGTGACAGGAAGGTGCCGGTAAAGCAAATCAACCACACACTACAACAGTGGTATGCTGTGGCCCTGCAGGCTCTCTGGCGCCCTCACCTGGTAGTCCAGCATGAGCAGCAGGGTGCAGCGCACACTCACATCTCCGGGCCTCTTTACCTGGAAGCCGTCCGTCTCCTGGGTGGTCGGGGTGCGGTGCCACTGCGGAAGGCATACAAAACTTAACGGGGTGTGGCACGCACTATATCAGCACTTTATGCCCTACTTGTCAGCGATCGTATAGCGCAGGGGTACTCAATCTTTCCCAGAAAGGGCTGGTGTGGTTGCTGGCTTTTGTTCCAACCGAGCAGTTACACACCTGATTGTACTAATCAACCATTTGTGTCTTTTCGAAAGAACATTAATCGGAGCAGGGGTGTAACTGCTTGATCGGAGTGGCAAGATTGAGTACCCTTGATATAGAGAATAACTCCATTGGCACTCTATATGAGGGCTGTCCGACCCTATTCCTGGAGATCTACCGGCCTGTAGGTTTTCACTCTGACCCTAACAAAGCACACCTCACTCAACAGCAAGAGATCTTGTTGGACTGCAAATGAGCAGAATCAGGTGTGCCAAATTAGGTTTGGAGTGAAAATGTACAGTACAGTATATCTCCAGGAACAGGGTTGGGCAGCCCTGATATAGATAATAAGTGCACAGGCACTATATCTACACCGTGTCGTAGCCTTTTCAGTACATAAAGCATAGGTGCTCATTTATCCCTCCCCACATTTACCAGGCCCCAATAGACTCAGGAGTATACAGGCATTGTACAGACACTCCATTCCTCCATTACAATAAACACGCACTTGCTCCATCTCTCCCCTTACTTATGCAAAGCTCCCTTAGCTTCATTTAGCACATTTATACCTGGCTCACTCCCTCAATTCTTCTCCCACACATACACACACACGCACACACCCATACACAACTCACAACCCACAACCCACACACACACATAAACACACAATCACACAACCTGTTACCATTCATGGCCAGTGCTTCTAGTCCTTTAGGGCTAAACAGGAATATATGAGAGGAATAAAGCATTCTGGGTAAAAATGACGCATTTGTCAGGGTAAAAGAAGACGCTCTTTGAGACGATCATCGTCAATCATTTTTTCATTTAGGGAGTAATGTCCTGCACCATTACCCTCCCAAAAAATAAGGTAATAAACCCAAAGATTATGTGAAATGAATGGGATATTAAACAAAAAACAGGACAGAGTGGACTTGACACAGATTGGACGCTGACTGGATTCCAGGTGAGTATGCCTGCATTCTCCTCAGAATGGGGACTGCTACAAAAACACGCTGACCTTGTTCCTTTTCACAGAATCACGCGTGCTTCTCGTGATTGAATTTCCTTCTCTAAATGAATTTCTTTCAGCTTCAAAAGGATGCCATTTTAGAACAACTTCCAATGTCAGGAAAAGTATTTAAAGACAACGAACGAGCAAAAAAACGAGGAGGGGACTGACTGCAAGAGAAAGGCAGCCATTAGAAGAGCCGCATTTTCATTGGTCAACAGCCGTCCTTGTCCGCATTTCCCCTCCGCTTGGAATCACCGCATTATCCGCGGGGTGTTTAATTGCCACTCATTACTATCGCTCTTGAATTGCACTTGACCAAGTTGAAATTCTCTGCGCCAGCGCGTGCAGCACATCAAATTGTTACATGGTACAAATATAACTTGGAGGTTAAGAGTGTGACTTTGAGTGAATATGAATTTCAGCTGGTGTGAATGCGACTTGAAGAGTTTATGATCATGATGGATTTTGAGATTGACTATATATATATATATATATATATATATATATAGTCAATCTCAAAAAAATCTTTTTTTCTTTTCTTTTTTTGTCCTTGACTAATTTCATGATTTTATTCAAAGATAACCCACCTTCCTATTTCCGGTCCTCTTGTGATCTTTTCATTGAAAATCTTTGTACAAGATTGAGGGAAAACCATTGATGTTGTGGCTTTCAAAACAATAGAGATAAATAAATAAAATTAAGTAAGCTGTCAGAAGGCTGAATGCAAGTGGAGAAAAGGCAAATGGCAGATTCAATTAAAAGTAAATATAATAAAATATTCATTCAAAACCTCCAGGTAAGCTTGATCTGCAAAAACGAAGATGATCCTCACTTCCATCATTTAATTTCTCCTCATCCTCCTGTGGATCATGAGCTATTCTCTACTCTCAAAAGTGATGATTTTGCAGTGTTTTTCAGAGGCAAGATAGCAAATATTAGGCATATCCAGGAAATGTAAGAGAGCATATTTTAACCAGTGGCACTTTTTCGACTCAGGTCACCCTATGCACCCTTCAGTGCTATAGATGCTGATCAGCTATTTAGAGTATTATCTAAACTAAAGCCATCATACTGTGCCCTGGATCCCAGCCCTCACAGTATTTAAAGACTGCTAACCGGCTAGCCGATGAATAACTATATATTATTCATCTCAGTAACTTCAGACCCATCTCCAAATTGATGTTCATGAGTAAAGTGGTCAAGAACTGCAACTGCATATTCAAGAAATTCCAGTCTGGCTTCCGTGCCAAGCACAGCACCAAGACTGCTCTGACCAAGGTTGAGAATGGTCTCAGGCTTGATCTCGATGCCAAGAAACCAATTCTTGGTACTCCAATATCTGAGGGCCACCTTTGATATGGTTGATCACAATATCCTAATTGACAGGCTGAATAAGTGGGTTGGTCTCTCTGGCATGGCCCTGAAATGGTTTCAGTCTTACTTGACTGGACATTACTTTGTCTCTGTAGTGAATACTCCTATCAAAGAGTAAATACCACATGTGGTGTGCACCATGGGTCAATTCTCAGACCTGTACAGTTCAGTCTTGACATGCTGGATTTTCAAAAAACATGACTTAAGGCTTAATTCATGATCTTTAATAGCTAACTCCTCAGGCCAAAAACTTGGGTGATATTTTTTACAGTAATTTAAATTTTGAGACACTTGCCACCAAATCTTGATTTTATCATCTTAGAAATGTAACCAAGGCCAGCATTGTCCTCAAAGGATGATGCTGAAAACCTAATGCATGCATTTCTTGCTAGTTGCCTGGATTGTAATACCCAACTTTCTGGCCTCCCAAAGACTGGTCAGCTACAACATATGCAAAATACTGCTGCCAGGGTGCCAACTAAAACAAAGAAGAGCACACATATTACTTTTACAATATTAAAATCTGCGAGATGGGACAGACACATGCCATACAATAATTAAATCAGTGAAGTATTTGTACCTGTTGTTGGCTTCACATACGGTAACTTCCTAGGGAACTAATGGGTTGTAACGGGAAACAACTGGGGAGTGGTCAGCTTGCTGGACAGGAACGGGTTAGGGCCTGGACCGCCAACCCTAGCCCACGGAGGTGGGATGGGTGGAGATTATGGTTCTGGTTATGGTTCCCCCTTTCACACAAACCCCCTTTCAAAGAAGTCTGGCATCCACTGTCTATTAATGACTGAGCAACTGCTTGTTGATAATATATTAGATATATTAGCACCCACTTGGGTGATGCATGTCTGCCACATTGCACTAGAACACTCACCACACACCAGCTGAGGTGGAGAGGTAGAGAACAAGGTTTTTGCCCATTGAATCAGGGGATTAGCAGTTTGAAAGGGCCAGGGTTGGGAATTTAGCCAGGACACCTAGGAACCTACTACTTGACATGAGTGTCATGGGATATTTTTAAGGACCACATGTGAGTCAGGACCTAGGTTTAACGTCTCATCTGGAAGACGGGGTCTCCTACAACACAGTGTCCCCATCACTGCGCTGGGGCAATGGGGATAATTTGACCAGAGGAAAGATCGTCCCCTACTGGCCCAGCAACACCACTCCCAGCAGCAACTTAGTTTCCCCATCTAAGTATTAACCAATCCCACACCTGCTTAGCTGGGTGCATGATGGTATGGCTGCTCATAGAATATAACATAATGTAGCAAGTAGGGGCGACATGGCTCAGGCAGAAAGAGCAGTCGTCTGGCAGTCGGAGGGTTGCCGGTTCGATCCCCTGCCCGGGCAGTGTCGAAGTGTCCCTGAGCAAGACACCTAACCCCCAAATGCTCCTGACGAGCTGGTTGGGGCCTTGCATGGCAGCCAATTGCCGTCAGTGTGTGAGTGTGTGTATGAATGGGTGAATGGAGAAGCATCAAATTGTACAGCGCTTTGGATAAAGGTGCTATATAAATGCCTGCCATTTACCATAATAAAATTGTGGTTGAATCAGATTCTGTACGACCAATGGCAAACAAAGAGCGAAACAGTCCACCCGCTTAGATCATCCTTGATTTCTGGGCACTCGTCAATCAGAGGGTTGTCAAAGCAGTGATGCAATCCTCTTGCAGTTGTATGTGGGCACAACAGCCGAGCTGGTGCCATCACCAGCAATGCTCTGGTCACCGCGGGAATGAAACGGCATTCAACAGATGGCCGCGCACCGTTTTCTTTGGACAAGCGCAAGCATTGAAGTCGCCGCTTTGTTCGAATAAACTTTTAGTTTTGCAGGTTTTGAGTGATGTTCCCAGCAGTCCTGTGCATCATGAATACAAAACAAACTCTAAGAGCTTCTATGCGAACCTTGACACGTCCTCCAGCAGACACTTTTGAGATGAAAAGTACTTCAAAGTGACAAGTGCTGGGTACACAAAAGCGACGTGCCTGGCTTAGCACTGGCTTTTCAGCGCTATGTTTTCATGAGTGAATTGGCCTCCTTTTTTAATGCCAGTCTCCATTTGTTTGTGTGACAGAAATGTGCCATCACCAAGGACGGCTTTCATAAGAAATTTGAATGCACACACACACACACACACACACACACACACACAGACACACACACACGTTTGCACACACACACACACACATTGGACACATACAAACAGGCACGTTCGCACATACATCCACACACACACACACACACACACACTGACTCACTCACACACACACACACACACAATGGACACATATACGCACACACACAGAACAGGGGAGAGGAGCATGGATGAGCAGAATGAGCCCAAGTACATGATAGTGTAAAAAGATTACTGCCAGATGTTGTGAGGCGAGCAGAAGGAACAGAGATCTTGTTCGGTGGAAATTCTACATGAGGCTTTATATGAGGCGGTTCCAGGTGCCTTTCTGCCTTATTTTCACACTGTCACGGTTCATAGTGGCAGGAACATCTTAGCCTGTGTCTGGCCAGAACACCACCTTGACCTGCAGATGCATTATACTACATTACATTACATTACAGTTATTTGGCAGATGCTCTGATGCAAAACAACGTAAAATAAGTGCATACCGAAGGTCACTGGAACAGAACATTGGTCTGGAGATGTAAAATTCTCAGTAGTACGACAGTACTACAGTAGAACCCTGCAAAAATAACTTTTTTTTGTCTTATACTTAGTCATAAAATCATAATATTATTACTTATTTTGCTAAATAAGACAAAAAGATTGCCGTTGAGATAGTTCGCCTCATTTCAAGATTTGCCAATGGTGTAAGACAATTTCACTTGACAAGCAAAAAGTTGAAACTTGAAACAAGCTATTTTCCACATGAGAGAAAAAAAGATTCTCAATATAAGACTAAAACACTTAAGACAGACTGTTTTACAACGAACCCTCTGCAGAGAATGCTGGCCCCACATCAGTTGCTGCTAGGACTGAAAAATGGAGCACTTATAGTACTACATAACACTAGGTTCTGAAGGGAAGTCTTAAAAGCCACCCACAGGCATAATCAAAGCAACATTTCGATTGGTTCCCATTGTAGAGATTTGCACAATGTTACACCATAGCTAATTGATAAATACCTCCATAAAGCTACACCAAAACATCGACCATACAAATTCACTATATTTACATTACTGTAAACATTTAAAAAGGTTTGTTCTTGGGATGGCTAAAGGTTTTTTTGAGAAAATGTGGCCACTGATATGCTTGTTTATTTCAGCGTGGCAGTTTTACGGTGACACTCAGTGGTAAGCCGCAGCTTCACATGCCGTTCCCCCCGGTGGAAACTCAGAGAGATCTGTAACGTAAACTCACCGTGTTCCTCACGCGAAGTTTGTTAGCTCACTATGTTCCGAACAGTGCAAATTTCATGACGAATAAATTAATAATTACTTCCACATCCGCTTCCGTTTTTGTGTGTTTGTAAAGTGCAATGCTTCCCGTTTTCATAAAAACCCGGTAGAAGTCACATACGCGACCCATTTCAGCATACAGTGACATGGTAATAGCAATCCACGGTGACATTGTGGTGGGGAAGCTGTTGCTAACCAGAGACTACGAACCGGGCAAGTGAATAGGTGTTTAGCATATCGTGAGTTAACACTGTCTTCCGTTCTGCAGTTATTTGGAATTTTCTCTATAGATATTGGTCCAATTAACATCAATCAAAACATTTTATTGTCTGGCATAGCCAATAAGCAACCATAATCATAAAACCACATTCCTCAGGAGAAAAAAATACTACTATACGTACATTAACTTCTGGTGGAAGCGGCCGCGTCCCCGTGCGTTTACGTTGCCTCACTCAGCACAGTGCTAACACACACTTCAGACTGGTGTAGGCTTGCAAGTGTTGCAGATCCCACAGATTGCCTCTATTAAATATTTGAGTTTCCGTTTACACCGTGGTACAAAGCAAGCACACCACCAGACTGGAGTGATCACGTTTTTCTGGCAACCTCCATCTTGTCTCTTTAAACGTTACTCGTCAAATCTGCTAACCAATAGGATCACACGTAACTTAGTAACAGTAATTTGATTTTAGGCAACGCTGTCTGTAGTACAATGGAATGCAAATAAACAGAGCCAGAGCTTATTGAAGATATGTCGTTTAAATGATCTCTTATGAATACATTAATACATGCACCACAGATATGATCCACAGATTACTTGGATGGTACTGAAATGGCACCAGTATTTATTTACCTACACTGTAGCCTATGGTATTACCAGATATTGGCCCAACCCTAATTTCCCAGTAGATCTGCTAAATAGCCATTGTGATATGGAGACTTAGTATAAAGCCTGAGGGATCTCGCAGCTGGGTCGGTGGATCCTCACCTCCACCAGGTGGTTGTCAGGTCCATACAGGTCCTTGTCCAGTTCGATCACCAGGCTCTTGAAGAAGGACGAGAACTTCCGTTTCTGTTTTCCAGGCTGAAGATGGACGGACGAAAAGTCAGTGCCCACACAAACACTCCAGTGCCCACACAAACCCCCACTCACACAAAAAACTCCCACTCACACCAACCCCCATTCACACAAACCCCCAATCACACAAAAAACTCCCAATCATATAAACCCCCATTCACACAAACTCCCAATCACACAAACTCCCACACATACAAACTCCCACTCACAAAAAACCCCCACTCATACATTACATTAATGACATTTGCCATTTATGTATTTGCCATTAATGTATCCCACAGGTTCTGATGGCACATTTGGCTTATCCAGAGTGACATGCAGTTGATTAGACTAAGCAGGAGACAGTCCTCCCCTGGAGCAAAGCAGGGTTAAGGGCCTTGCTCAAGGGCCCAACGGCTGTGCGGATCTTATTGTGGCTACACCGGGATTAGAACCACGACCTTGCGGGTCCCAGTCATTTACCTTAACCACTACAACACAGGCCGCCCTACATAAACCATCATTCACACAAACTCCAAATCAAACAAACCCCCCCCATTCACACAAACCCCCATTCAAAGAAACTCCCACCCGCATCCACACACTCCACTCCACACTCCCCATACATGAAACTCACTCACACTCTCAAAGTGCCTCTTGGCGCAGAGGAACTACCCTCATATAAGCAATGAGAAGGAAATGCTGGGTATTGCAGGAGATTATGCAACCACTTGTTAATAACAACTTTATTACAATCTATTCATCATTAATAGCTCATTAATTATGAACACAACAATTTTTAATAAATAAATAAAAACAATGGAATACTGAAATATAGGGTTATGATGTTCAGTAATATACAAGTAAGGCCACGGTAATAGTTTGCTTTTACAAAACATGATCTATCCCTAGAACTGGATATGCTCAGTATGTAATACCCCCAAGTGAAAGTATGATCAATTATGAACGTCAAGCTTGGCAAGCTAGCACAATCGCTCACTGTCCCAGAATTTCCCTTTCGTAGTCAGAGAGGTCCGTGTGAGACCAGAGTTCTGCTCTGCTGCCGGAGAGATGCCTTAACATAGCGGTTTCCAGAACCGGGGTCCAGGGGGTCTTCATTGAGATATTTTAAATTTTAAGAACGTTTAAAGTTCATGTTCCCATATTTCTGAATAACACATTCTTACAAATTCATATAAAGTATTCATATTATGCTCACACATTAAACCCAGATTGCAGTAAAAATCGACATATCCTTTGTGATGTTAGTATCACTGCATTGCACTACAAGCTAAAAGTTACTCAATACGGACTATGTGGCCAGTACAGTCTGCACGTACTGTGCCACAGGGTCTACCAGTGTCTGGGATTCTGTTGGAGGAATACACCACCATCTTCCTATGAGAAATTCTATCGACTGCTGCTTATCTGCTGAACATAAAGCATGCTAAAATATCAGGCAACGCGCCAGAATATGCCATAAATTCTTTACTGGGCTGAGATCCAGGGACTGAGAAAGCCTTGACATATGGATAATGCTGATCCTGTGCTCCTCAAACTATTGGACAACTGCTCATGCCTTGAGGACAGGGACATGTTCATCCTCAAAAACAGCCCTTTCTGCAGAAAATATACGTATAAATGTTTTGTGCATGAAAATAACTTGAAGAAAGATCGGTCTTCATTACATTACATTACATTACATTAACGGCATTTGGCAGACGCTCTTATCCAGAGTTGATTAGACTAAGGAGGAGACAATCCTCCCCTGGAGCAATGCAGGGGTTAAGGGCGTTGCTCAAGGGCCCAACGGCTGTTCGGATCTTATTGTGGCTATACCGGGATTAGAACCACCGTCCTTGGGTGTCCCAGTCCTTTACCTTAACCACTACGCTACAGGCCTTCATGACAACCGCGGTGGCACATGGCTAAGGCATCGGACTTTCGTTCGATGCAGTTGCACACCAAGGACCAGGGCTTGTGGCCCGGTCCTGCCAGATCGGAGTATGACCGGCAGATGAGGGAGCTGCATAATTGGGCCTCCGCTCTGAGGTTGGAAGGAGGGACCCAGGATTGCCCCGGAATCGCGGTTGAGCTGAATCCCAACCTTAACAGGCAAATTTATGAATATTTATATTGATTGAATGTTTGTTTGTTTGACGAACAATTTTGGAAGCTGATCAAAGAAAGGCTACGGGGAAGAGAAACAGACGCAGGTCCACAGGCTTTCAATGAGAGATGAGTCAAAGATACCGGGAAAATTTCATGGCAGACGTGTACGCAGAGGCAAACAGGGAGACTAATCGTATCGCTAATGTGACGCAAGAATTAACCGGATACTCACGTCATCCAGTAGTTTCCCCTCCACCCGCAGCTCCCATGATGCAATGCTGCCATCGGAGTCATCCGCATCAGGCTTGGCGGGGTTGAAGGTGTTGGAGATGTACAGCCGTAGTTTGCGCTTTTGCTAGGGGGGCGTGGATGGACACACATTCTTTGACCGTGACATCATATTCTACCTACCAATCAACTGCCTTGCTGCTGAGGTTCATTTGCATTGGCCCGGTATGAAAGGCAGTTGTCCGTTACCATGACGATTTTACACGTAGGCCAGATAATAAACCAGGCACCCATGACCTACAAAGGCCCGTGTATGTTATGTACGTATATATGCAAAGATGACAACAAATATCTGTTCACACTTGGACACACCCTTGCTTAGTAGCTACAGCAATGTAAGTTACAGTCACTTCATAGTCATTATATATCACCATCTATTTTATAAATATGACACAATTGTGGGTCACTTCTTGGACTGCTGTTCAGCTTTATCTACATTATTATTCCATTATATACAGCTATTATTATTATCGCCTCATATTCCTCAATGTGCGTGAAGTCAAGTGTTGTAAGGCCCCCACTGTTCAGTGACTAGGACTCTTTCTAGAGCTCTGTTCACACAGGGAAAGGAATGGCAAGAGAACACAGAACAACAGGAAGAAATTACATTTACATTACATTTACATTTTTGTCATTTAGCAGACGCTTTTAATCCAAAGCGACTTACAAGTGCATAGGTTCTTCCACAAGTTAAAGCATCACATCCATAACTAGTAAAATACACATGAAGTGTTGTTCTAAACATATAGTCGCTCTGGATAAGAGCGTCTGCTAAATGCCATGTAATGTAATGTAATGTAATGTAATAGTCATCATAAGTGCAATATATTTTTTTTCTTCCTTTTTTTTTGGGGGGGTTAGACAAGAGGGATAGGGATATCAGAAAGGGGGGCGGGGGAAATCCGGAGGGAGGACTAAGGTACAGTTTGAAAAGGTGAGATCAAGGAGGCACACACTACCACACCTTCATGGGTCTCTTCAGTGCCTCCTGAATGTCCACCCGTTTCCTCATTATGGTTTGGTCCAGTTTCCGCTCAAAGGCCAGGAGATCCATGTAGGCCTGTGACTCTGGGACCAGCTCACGGATCTGAAAGGGGGGGGGGGGGGGGGGGGGGGGCGGGGTTTGAGGTTGACTGGATAAATACATGCTCAAGCGCATATGCAACAATCACATTTTCTCTGACTTAACATGAATAAATATATTATTTCTCCCCTGCACAAAAGAAATGAGTGAAGGATCTCACCCAGGGCCCCTTACAACATTAGCCAACAGACAGTTTCATCACTCTGTGGTAACCAAGGTGGTGCCAAAACCCACCATGCTGTCTCACATGACATCTTTCCCACAGGTTCACTATCAGACCTACTGCATGTTGGTTTTCAGCACTCTACATCAGCCTCTCTCTGCAGAAGGAAGCTGCGTATTTTACTGTACCTTTCCGGCCATAGAAGTGGAGAGAGAAACCTCGCTGAAGAAAGTATTCATGAGCACATCTACAATTGAGCTTGGGTAATGAATGGGGTCTGAAGTCCTAGATATAGGGGTTAAGGCTGAATCGCTGTTCTGCTCAGGAGAAAGGTTTTACTGCAAGACAAAGATTTAACATCTGAATAGACGTCCACCTTTTACCTACTCAATACAACAGGCTAACAGCATAAATCATGCCCCAAGACACTGCCACAAAACACTCTTTTTGCAATAATAATAATGCATAATTATTTGCATTTATATAACACTTTCCTCACCAGCCGGCAAATCAAAGTGCTTTTCAGTGATGAGGGGGAAACTTGCCTCAACCACCACCGACCTTACAGGCTTCATAATATGGAGTGCTATTAGTGTACACAGTACAATATTCAATTAACACTGGAGGTACATTTATGTTCTTGAAGGATCAAATTTCCCAAATGTACCTTGAAAGTACCCTGAAAGTGAAACTGCCTTTGGGTACACTTTCCAAGAAAAAAGGTGGAAATTAATTATGTATCGCTGGACAATTCTCCGTACCTATGGGGGGCCACCCCAGCGACAAGCATTCATACCTTCTAAGGCACTTTTCTCTCCTTTATTTCTGAGAATGTGGAGGACATTGTTATTGTGTACCCACTTCTCAATCGCCACACCGTATTATCGGCATGTGAATTGAGAAAAGCCCGTGGTCCTGTGTGTACCCTTCCCCGTGTCCCTTCCCCGTCCGGCTGACGTCTTTGTAGCCGTGTCACCGGGGGATGAAGGGGGACCGTGGACGTGAGTTATGCGTGTTGACTGCTGTCCCCCCCCCGAGCCCCTGCATTAGCATGCAAGCCCCCAGCCGAGAGGCTCACCTCGGCTACCGGCCAAACTGGGCTACGACCCAGGGAATGTCACACTGTACCTTCCCCATCCCGCCTGCCCACTGCCTGCGCCTCTCTCTTTCTCTCCATCTCTCTCTCTCTCTCTCTCTCTCTCCATTTGTGTTTCTGTCTGTCACCCCCCCCCCCCCCCCCCCATTAACCTGCAAACCACCTCCGCTTCACCGTCTGTGGGCCCCAATTCAGAATTTTATTCTTAAATAAGCATAAAACCGCCCGTAGTGTAAGAGGCTGTTTTTTGGACCCTGGCAAGGAAGAGGGGGGGGTAATGAAAGCATAACGCCCACCAAATCACAATGTCTGCCCCCCCCCCCACCCACCCGAAACCAACAACAACATCCTGAATGCGCAGAGGAGGAAGCGGCCCTGAATAACGGCGGTAATGAGGGAGTCTGTCTGACACCCCCACCGCGATGCTGCGGCGTTTCCCAATCAGCCATGTCCGTCTGAAATGCCGGCAAACAAGCAGCCCTCGCCGTCCTCTCCCGAAAAACCCACCGACGATTTACCTCTAATGATCGATCCGATTTTTCGGCAAATTACCGCGCGACCGCCCCGTACCCCCCCCTCGCCGCCCAGGGACGGGTCCCTGGAACGCACCCCCAAATCTTCCCCCGCCGAAATTTCACCACCGTCGTCCCTCGCCTTCTACGACCATCGCAATCCACTGCTGGTATTTTAGCAGCTCTCTGATGTTTTGGAAACTGCCGCACTCTCCCGTCCCCAAAAACGCCCCTCCTCCCCCCCCACACCTGCATACCCCTCTCCTATCTTACCTTAAAACCCCCCACAATCACAAAACGCAATCCTAACGTTTCTTTTTGGCAAATGCGAAAGACAGACAAATAAACAGGACAAAGTAGGGTACACAAAAAACGGAACGAGGCACCTTACCCTCTGAGGGAGAATCTTGTCTGCCATTTTCCTTCTCTTGGCACTATGGAGAGGGGGGAAAAAGAGAGAGAAGGAAATAAAAAAAGAGCATGTTACTATGGTGACAGATAGTGGAGTACACAGGCCATCTGCTAAACGACTGGGACACATCCAGACATTGTTCCCAGCTGTTTTTGCGGGTATCCAGAGAAGGAGGAGAGGAGAGAGGGACGAGGGAAGAAGCGAGGGACCCACTCCGTCACGTGGTGGAGCCCAGACGCTGGGAGGGAACTCATTGCCACTTCTGCGAGGAGCTTCGTCAGTTTGCCGGGGGTTCTGACCTGGGGGGGGGTGGCGGGTATGTGTGAGGATGTGTTTTGCACTCTCTGCCCCCACCCCTTTCCCCCCCCCGCCTCTCTTTATCCATTTTTTCGGCACCTCTCCAGCTTTGCATTGTAGGTGCTTCATGATATTTTGAGTCCATGGTCCTTTTTTTTTGATACAATCCCAGTTCACCTTGGAAATTTTGGAACGCTTCTCTAGAACATTCCTCAGCGGCACGGGCAGTTCCAGCGGCACGGGCAGTGCTCCGTGTATTTGATCTGTAGCCGAAATTCACCTTTCTTCACCTTGAAACTGACCTCAGCCACACTGTTCCCGTAAAAAAAAAACGACATTCCAGTTTAGTGTGTTATGTCTGATCACCGCTGTGAATGCGGGAAGGTTCCCCGTGGCTGTAAACACGGTAGCACCGGTTCCCAGTCGTGGAGCAGAGTGTCGACGAAAAAGCTGGTTTGGGACTCGTTTCCAAAAAGTCATTGCCCTCTCCGTCGCATACCGTGACTGCACTGCAGTTCCGTCGCCTCTTTTAATCCAGCATCTCTGCGGTCTCTAAGTGATGCCGAATGAAGCCGTCTGAGGAAATCGCTGCTACCCTGAAGAGGGAGGCCCGGGCACGTCGCTGAATCAATAAACCATGAGCCATCTGGAGCAGGACGAGTCTACGCCCCACGCTCGCTGTTAACCTCTCCCATGATCCTCGGTTTCCCCCCGAACCCATAAGCCACAGCTCCTCTGGGACTCCTGGGGGTGGGGGGTGGGGAGTCCTATCTGAGGAGGGTCCTGCAGATGACCTTGAAACGACAGCGAGGAGGAACACCCGACCTTCTTCTCTGCCAGTTCACGGTCACTCGCGTGTTCCTTATCACCTAAACGCCGAGAGTGAATAATACATGAAACAAACACGACGCCTGGCCAGTGTACATCCGAGAGTTCTCAGACAGGAAGCAGGCCTCGGGTGTCCTCACAACGGCAGTGTGGAGGACCTCAGAGGGGCAGAGACAGGATGTGCAGGTGCCACTGGCTCCCACTGCAAGGATATCCCAGAGCGCTTCTTCCAAGGAAAAGGCAGTGAGTTCAAACATAAACTGCTCATGAAAATTTCCGTGGAATATTGCAGCTTCATTGGTAGAGAGGCGAAACTTTCAATGCTACAAACAAGCTGAACATCTACATGAACTTAGGTTGAACTTTGATGCAATTCCTGGGCCAGGAAATCACTTGCAGATGAAATTCAATCATTTCTGTGGAATATTTTGGCTTCATTGGTAGAGAGGCGAAACAGTCAGTGTTACAAGCAAGCAGCTGACGGTCTGCAGCAGGGTGAACCAAGGTGAACCCTAGATTCGGTAGATCAATGGTCTCCAACCCTGGTCATGAAAAGACTCCTGGGTTCTTTTCACCTTGAAATCTGCACCCAATTGAGACCCAAGTAGCCAAGTGAGGTCAGTTAACGGAGTACTCAACAGCTCTAAACTGACTAATCAAGTAACCATGAAAACCAGCAGACCACGTAGCTCTCCAGGACCAGGGTTGGAGACGACGTATCTACAGAATCTGGCGTTGAACTCGGATACACTGGTGAGGAAATCACTTGCAGCCCAAATTCATTCTTCCCAGAATTCGGCAAATCAGATGAAGAGCCTATGACCCAGCTCATATCCCATTTCAGTTTACAAGGATATCGCAGGAGATACTGACATGCCATTGTAAGGTAGCTTGAGATACTGGGCTTAGGTGAGGAAGACAAATGTGGAGATGTGCCTGACTGCTGCAACTGGATCTCACTCTGTGAAGTGAAGCTGCATCCCGATAATCTGAAACCATAGATTCCCCCAACACGCCGACCCTTCATTGTCCTAACACAGAGGCTCCAAGGCCATTTTCTTGCTCGACGAAGCACAGTGCAAGAGGTGAATTGCATGGTCACGTTGCTTTGCTCGTTGCAATTGTGGTAGCAGTGTTCGCGGGTGTTTGTGTGAGCGTGTGGCAGAGAAGCAGAGTATCCACAGCAAGCAACTACTACAGCTTCTGACACACAAAGACTGCCGGGGGTGACCTTCTGATGCAGCTGTGGTACAGAGGGAGTCAGAGTCTTGGCCTTGTGACACGACACAAAAGCGAGACTGCATGAATGTGAATGAACCCTTCACAGTGTGAGATCACGAATGTGAATGTTCTTAACTGATCATTTTAATGCCAATGTAACAATCACAACTGGTAATTGAAAGCAATGGTGTTCTTGAACACCGACTTGGATTTCTGAAGAAAGAAAAAGACATTCCAAAAAACCAGCTCTTCTAAGGATTAAATTTCATGGTCTCCCTCTAAACAGACAGTCAGGACGTTTCCGTGATGTTTTGACAATGGTCTGGCAATGTGGTGCTGGGCTTTGCTCAAATATTTATTGCACAACAAAAGTTGTTTGGAGAGGTCCCTGTAAATCCAAAACCTAGTTTTTCTATTGCCAACAAAACCACATTTTAAGGTCTGCTTTATTTTAGACAAAGGACAAGAGTTACAATATTTTTAGCGTAAGCCTACAGATTTTAATGGGGCACTCTAGCAGACAACATTACATAGTCCTCCTTTACACCATAACAAACCACCTGCATAGCTTTTGGCATGCGGTGGGGATTCGGAAAACGGGAAGATTAAAAACGAGCCGAAGCCCTAATAAGCTCATGCAGTCCCGACGCCCGTAGAGTTTGCGTACCGTAACAAGACATGCGACTTAGAACGGGGAGTGTGCTTGCAGCGGCTATTCAGCAGGCGGTGATGCACCTTGGTCAGGTGTGCCACAGTCCAACAAGACAGCGTGTGCTCCCCACAGCGCCCCCCTACTGCATGCTGTGGGACTTACACCTCAGGAGCCACCAGCTTCAGCATTCCCACATTTCCTCTGTCAACCCACACAAACAAGGCGGAGACCAGACGGTGACTGGGCACAGGGGGAGGGAAGGGGGGGTGGGTGGGTAGGGGGGCTAGGAACTGGCAAACCAGATCTCTTATGGTTGTACTAATGTGGGATCCATTGGTTTTCAAGCTGTCGTGGATCAGTTCAAGGCATCGCATTGAAACACTGCAAAAACTAGGCATTGAATGACATTGTCCTCTTTGTAGATTGCTCTTTAGGAATATGTGGTCCTTTGATTGGTTTTGAAGAAGCTTTTCTAAAAGTTGTTCTGGGGTGACTATCAATCTGATTTCTAGATTGGCAATGAACTTAGGACAGTGAAAAACTGGGCCCAGCAGCCAGAAGATTTTACTCCCAGAGAGGTTTTACTCCCAAGCAGCTGCCCTGCTCTTGTAAAAGTGCAGTGTACCATCCCTCACTGAAATTAATAGATAAATATCCAGGCGCAGAATAGGGCAATATGTAACAATAATAAAAACATTTATTCGTTTAGCACCTTTCATGCAATACATCGCAACTCTTGATCAATATAACTAAACCAACCACCTGATGTTTACCGAATCATTGCGTGGGTCATTATCAAACTAACGGATATTATGTATTTATGGTCCTGTTAATGTATCTGAATGCAGCAAGGCTTAAATGAGGAGGAATGTGTCCGCCACTGCATTAATGTGACCTTGCTTGAAGGATCTGAGGAGCACAATACCACCTTTCTAATACCTGTCACTTCTTGTGAGGGAACATAATGTGCAAAATGTCATGTAAAATAAGCAGTTTTAAAAGGGATAGTTCACTTTTCTTTAAAAAAATAAATAAATTCAGGTTTATTGTATATTTTTCTGATTGGCCCATGCTAGTGCTTTTTGACCACAATCTCCCCAAAGGCTGGAAGAAATACCGGTATCCAAAACATGCTTCACAGCATCCTTCTCTCCTTCATACTTAATTAAAATGCTATAACATTAAATGCTATGTTTTGAGGTTTGGAGTGATTGCATGCCTTAATTTCATACACAGACAATATTTAGAGAACATGCTGTACATTAGACAAGACATTCTCCTTATAGACAGAAGAACAAGAATGCAGTGATTGTAAGCTAAGGTAAACTATGTAATAACAAATTGCTACTATATATAGTACATTTACTCCATCGGTACTATTCTTTGGTCTACCTGATTAAGCTCTGTTTGAAATATAAGTACGGTTAATATCGCCCCAAATTGGGGAGAGTAGGAGGGACATGCGTGTGGTTTGTAAGCGTCCAGTGGTGAAGTGAGTGAGGGAAGAGGGGGAGGGGGTGGGGGGGGTCTTGGGCGGGGTAAATATAAACACGCGATAAAACTGACATGCATCAGAGGTAAAGTCCTACTTGGATCCAAGCGTGGGATCTGATTGGGCATCTCTCATGTCCATCTGCCTTGCGGCGATCTCATTGGCTCCAGGGAATCCCACTGGTTTCCTAGGGGTTGATGGGATTTGTGGTTCTGATTAGAAGGTGACGTGACATGACATGGCCAAGGCAAGCAGGAGGCTATACACTCAGGTGGAGAGAGGTTGTGTGTGTGTGTGTGTGTGTTTGTGCATGTGTGTGTGTGTGTGTGTATGTGGGGGGGGGGATGGGGGCTCTGTAAGAGTCCTTATTTGACGCATCATGCTTCACTTGTTTGGCCAGGGAAAACGTAAACAGACAGTCAGTCAGCCATGACAGATAGACAGACAAGTGTATGGGAACTCGAGGCCGGTGAACTGAAACAACCCAAAACCTTCTGAGCCGGACAGTAATGCTGAGAACGCAAGGGCGTCAGACAGATACGCACGCCAACGGAATAAGCAATCTACGGGTGGCAAAGGGCCATGATTGGGTCAACGTGTCGGGGGCATTGCCCATGGAAAATCTGACAGGCTGACTGAAGCTCTAGAGTCAAGACAGACGGTTAAGGCAAAGAATCACACATTTTCAGTGTTTGTTCATTTGACAGGCTGACAACAGAAAAGGCAAGTAACCTGCATATCACAGACAGATGAAAGACAGTTGGTCTCAGCCTGCAAATGGCAATCAAAATGCACATTTAGACTAAGAAGATGCATTTTGTCCATGTATAAAGCTTTTGTGAAGCTTTTTAAATTCTTTATTAAGTTTGAAGCATCCATCCAGGCTGCTTACTTTACATGCAGGACGGCGCTTTACAAAGATATCCTACGCCCCCATTAACAAAATGGCCACTTTACCAAAATTGAACATGTTTATGGGGAATATAATAGTGGCCAGTGCTCTTCTCTGAGAGGCAAATTCTTTCTCTCCTGTACCTTGTTTACAGAGCTCATTTTCAATGTCCAAAAACTGGGCATTCGGTCGATGCCCCAATAATGTAGGTGTGTGTGGGCGCTTGGCCTCAGTCGAGGGATGCCAGGGGTCGAGGAGGTGCCGGGTAGCACTTGACCCCTCTGGTCTAACACGGCGGGTTGGCGGTTTGGGGGATCGATACCGCGGCTCGGTGCGGTCGGAGGTGAGAGGGGGAGCTGCTTCAGCGGCGCGCTATCGATCCGCTCGGCAGTTATCTGGCAGCCTCAACACGACCGGCTCGGAGCGCACAAACTGAATGAGGAACGCGCTCCGGGAAAAACCCGAGACGGACTGGAGTCTTGAGGAGAGGCGCGTTAGTGACCTCAGTAGTGTGCAAGGAGGGGGGTATTCAGTTGGTCCCGGCCGGCCCAAACTGTAGCGCCCCCACGGGTCGATCGAGGGCCTGCAGCACGACGGTCTCCCCCAGTGCAGGAACTGCAGTCCTCAGGACAACGGACTGCAGAAGTGGCAGCGGGTTTTTTGGGTGCCACGTGTGCCGTGCTAGCCTGCACCGCTCCGATCGGATAACGGATGTGACAGCGGTGGGAGAGGCTCGGGAATTTGATTGGAAGTTCCAAATCGGCGATTGATGATGATGTCACAGAGGCTGGGAAAGTTGTCAAGGGAGGGAGCCAGACACAAGCACAGGGGACCCAGACCGGGGCTTGGTAATTCGGACCAATGACAAGACAGGCGTGGGGAATGACAGGCAGGCATCGGGGCCACTCAGAGCCCGGCGGGCGGGGTCAGGCAGACTCACTTTCGGGCCCGGTTCTGGACGGACTGCTGCTGGACCTGCTGGGAGGTGGCGGGCCTCTTCCGGCTGGCCTCCATCACCGGGTTGGGGATGCCGGGCCGGACCGAGGGGCTTCCTCCGTACGGCGGCCCGGGGGGGCCCATCGGCGCCCCCTGATGTGGCATCCGTGCTCCAGAGGGTATTCCCGGACGCTGGAGAGACGGGAGGGAATTCTGGGTCAGGAATACTGGGTCAGGAATACTGGGGCAATGAATCACACACACGCAATGTACAGTACTGTGCAGAAGCCTTAGGCACCCTAGACTTTATTATATATATGTTTATTTTTTGGTGTGTGTTAGTATAAAAGAATACATTTGAGATTTCCAAATTTTTTATTTTACAGAGACACTTTTGTATTTAATTTTTAAAAGTAACATATTACTGTAAGCAATTGACTACTTTTTACATCAAAACTTGATCAAGGCTGCCTGAGATCAGAAGCAAGGAGCCAACCAAGGTCTGCAGAGGAACTGTGGCAAGTCCTTCAACATGATTGGAACAACCTCCCTGCTGATTGTCTTATAGAACTGCAAATGTATAGTAGGTTTATTTAGGACCTTTCATTGAATTATTTCTGAAAGAATCTTGTCTGTACAGAATTATATACAGGTGCCTCAGACTTTTGCACAGTGCTGTATACACAGTAATACATGCAGTAGGATATATATATATAATATTTCAAATGCAAAGCGCAGCTGACAGGACTAACAACGACAAAGCGCTTATCCTCAACTGAACTTGCGCGACTGTCGGGCCCACAAAAATCACACCGCGGGCCCGGAAGAGAAAGGGAAGAAAAAGGCGTCGTGTTCCATGCAATCTTATAAATGCGGTACAGCACAAGGCCAGCTTCTCCGCCGCACACTGTACAGAAATTTCACAGACGCTGCCGAGCAAAGCGGCCCCCGAGATGACCGAGCAACAAAAAGGGAAACTCGTCCAGTCATCGGGGACTATTCGGCCCTTTACCCGTCCAGTCATCCCAGACTATTCGGCCCTTTACTCGTCCAGTCATCCCAGACTATTCGGCCCTTTACTCGTCCAGTCATTGCAGACTATTCAGCCCTTTACTCGTCCAGTCATTGCAGACTATTCAGCCCTTTCCAAACAGCTCGTTCTACTGGTGAATAATGCTGACATTGTTCACCGTGACCACAATCGGTGAGCGAAGCATCGTGGGATACACAGAGCATAACAAGGCCGTAACATTTCTGGCGGAGAAAACCGCAGAATAGCAGCCCCGCTTCTCCATCAGCTCTTTGGGTTGCTGGAAGCAAACGGCCATTCGTAGTTACCCTTGCCCCCGCAAACACCAGGACATTTCCTAGCTCTATCTTGTTGGATGAGAGCTTCTGTGTGTGTGTGTGTGTGTGTGTGTGTGTGCTTGCATGCATGTTTTTGTTGCGCATGATGCCCCACCCATGATGACCATGTGTAACTTGAGGAATGTAAAAAAAAAAACTAAAAAAAAAAAAACTAAGACATCACGCCTGACAGGCCTGGCCACTCCCTCATCCCCCCCGGCAACCCCCAATGCC
The DNA here is from genome assembly GCF_963514075.1 of Conger conger. Lineage (NCBI taxonomy): Eukaryota > Metazoa > Chordata > Actinopteri > Anguilliformes > Congridae > Conger > Conger conger. The sequence goes on from NC_083768.1 coordinate 12,685,404, forward strand.
CCCGCTTTCATCGCTATGGGAACAGCTGCTCACACCTGTGTCTGTCACTCCTGAGTGCTTGGAGTGGGCAGCCAATGATCAGCCTGCTAAGCTCCTATTGGTCGGTGGCAAGGAGCAGCAGAAAGCCACATTGGGCATGGTAGCAGTTACACCGGTCCTTTGGAGCCTTATTTTGGTGGCACACGCCTTGGGTATAATATGAGGCATCTGTTCTCCCTCTCGTTCTCCCCATGGCCATTCTGTGTGGTTTTGTACATGGCTAATCCACCTCTCGCCCACGCTCAATTAAATGTACCCCTCAAAGACCCCCTGAGTGTCCCTGGACTCCCATCTAAGAGCCGTAGATATAAAAGTATGTGGACAATCAGGGTCTAAACATGACTCACATACTATTCCAGTGGGTATGGCAATATGTAGCCTATTTTGGTAGAAGATGGTACAGTGTGTATCTACATTTTGTCCATTTATGTATTTATCCATTTTAAATTTGTCATATCCAATCCCACCCTCATCTGGGATGGCCAAACTACACTCCCTGAGCGCTTTATTAGGAACACGTGTACACCTACTTATTCATGCGATTATCTAATCAGTCAATCGCGTGGCAGCAGTGCAATGCATAAAATCATGCAGATATGGGTCAGGAGCTTCAGTTAATGTTCACGTCAACCATCACAATTGGGAAAAATTGTGATCTAAGTGACTTTGACAATGGAATGATTGTTGGTGCGAGACAGGGTGGTTTGAGTATCTCAGAAACTGGTGATCTCCGGGGATTTTCATGCACAACAGTCTCTAGAGCTTGCAGAGCATGGTGCGAAAAACAAAAAACATCCAGTGAGCGGCCTTATTAATGAGAGAGGTAGAGGAGAAGGCCTGGTCAAAGCTGACAGGAAGGTGACAGTAACGCAAATAACCACACATTACAACAGTGGTATGCAGAAGAGCATCTCTTACTACCCAATGCGTCAAACCTCTAAGTGATTATACTACAGCAGCAGATAAAAAAATAATAATAAAATAAAAAAAGTCTAATAAATACTAAATAAAGAATTCACTGAGTGAATATGCACACACGCTTATACACAGGCCCTGCTTCCAATACTATTGAGAGAGTTCTCCTCCTAAACATGCGCCTGCCAGCCAGCTGCTGTTTTTCCACACAGCAGCTGAAAGCAGTGCACGTGCAGACTAGGGGCGGAGGACACCTGTTCATACGTGTGCGCAGACATCGATCCACAGGTATCCGTCCGGGATGAGTCGCGTGACGACGAGCCCTCCCGTATTCCCGAGTGACACCGAGCCAATTATGTGCCGCTCTTGTGGGGCTACCAGCAACAGTGGGCATAGGCACGGGTCGACATAGCACACAGCGCTTTTACAGAGTGAGCCACCCGGCAGCCCACCGTGTATCTAAACTGAGCAGTACAATGGCTCAGTGGCAAATATATTGCTGAATTATCGGTTCCATATGTTTCAAAGTATAATTACTGCTGAAAAATATACGACGGAGAACGATGCATTGTGCTTCAATTTCTGTATTTCACAGCATAAAGGCCAATGGACCATATTATCTTGAAAGGCGTTCGTTTTTTTACAGTGGAAGGAAGCCGTAACTAATGTAATTTACAACAATGTCCTTGTAGGAGATCATAGCAGAAAGCCTGTGCCAAATATAATAAAGCTAATTAAAAGGAATATTGACTGAGTTTTCTATAAGTCGGTATGGTAGAATCAGGCAGGGATTATTTCAGTCCTTATAAAGAGCAGGCTGCTCCTATTGCAGTTATAAGTTTGAGTTGAGTTACACTGAACAAAGGTCAGCACAGCGATGTGTAATAAGCCACGTAAACATGCTATAAATTAAGACCAAGTGGCCAAGAAAGCCATTTTATTATGCTTGTGGCATTTCAAAAAACACCACACGCTTCACAAAAACTTCCTGACAACCCGAAAACTTTCTATCGGTGAACTAAGTACCAGGAGCTGTTCCTTATATGGGCACGCAACAATATTAAAACGTCTAACCATAGTTTTCAATGGATGAGACATTTCTAATTCGTCCGGTATAATTCGTACCGTCTCGTACGTCGAAAGCGCGCAGCCCTGATGATTCGAGAGCCCTTTCTGTGGTTCACGAAGAGCATGCCATGATGTCACCCGATAAGCGGTTTCATCAAACCAGCTCCACTGTTGAGCCGACTAAAGGTCTGCTCTCCAGGGGGAACTGCTGTAAATTCTGGCCCCATGCTGAGTCGGACCTCGGACGGAGGAGAGCTTTCCATTAGCACCCGTGGAAGGCGCGGAGACAGATGTTTAATACCACAGAGCGGGTCCTTTCTCGCTCAGATTAGGAAAACTCGCTGGCGTCAACGCTAACGCTGAAACTGGAGGAGGGGGAACAACGAGAGATGACCCGTGCCAAAATAAGAGCGCACATTTCGCCAATGTTTATGTCAGTTAGCAGTTCTTTTTCAAATTGATTTTTACGTAGTTTTACCTGCATTTAAAGCCCTTTAAGAATCAGCACCTTCAGGATCTGCAGAAGCAAAGTACTTTCGTGTTCCAATTGTGAATTATTTACAAGGATTATTTACAAGGATTTCTGTGAACACGCCACAGTTATAGAACAGTTTAGCCCATCACTAATTTTTCGTCTCCATGAAGAAAAACAAAAATACGCACACACACACACACACACACACTGATTGAGTGCACACATTTTACCAGTCATAACACACTATAAGATTGCATAAGAATGAAGTCCTATCTATGTATACAAGTCAGCTCATAGAGTTAGGAAACAGAAGTACACTGAAGAGACTACTGCAGTGGGAATGGGAGCCACTGTGACAGCCTGAAAAAATACTGGCCGCCAATAGGTCAATAACACTGCAGTTTCCATGATAAAGCCAGGCGACTTCAAATGAGCAAACAGACGTACACCACAGAGACTTATTCGCGGCTTTCCTCCGCAATGTCTAACCTGGACCCGTGGGCTAATGGGTGGCATTTTCTGAAATTATAGGCTTCCGGAAAAGCACCATAAACAGATTACGTCATGAGTTCTCGCACCCTATCCCGGGGCCCGTGAGCACGCCGGTCCGGTTCCAACCACAGTTGCAACCCCCGCAAATTGTAACAAGCCACTAATTGTTTCTAATGAGACATTTTAATGTCTATTGAGAGTTGATTTACCCTCTTAAGGCTACATTATAATTAGCTGCACGTGTCACCATGATACAGTCCCCATACTCACAGCCCAGGACTTGTAATCACTCAGACATGACAATAAATTCCTTTAGAAACATTTTTAACGCATTAAATTATAGAATAAAAGTGGAAATTGGTTGCGCCCAAACCGCTGTGTAGACCTCTGATACTACACCGTTAGTGAAAATAAAGAAACAGAGAAAATAGCCATGAGGCAAACCTGCATCGTGAAGAAAATTTTTAAGGAAAATTAAGGAAACTTAATAATGTTTTTGACACCCGTAATTGAGGAATAAATGACCACCCTCAGTTATGTTATTCAAATAAAAGAAAAACATTCATGTTACAATATTAAGCAAATCTGCCATTTCAGATCATTTGCAACTCCCTTAACTTCTTAACTGAACATTCTAATGCTGATGTAACACTACCGGAGTTCTAGAGCACGGATAAATAATTTTGAACAAACAAAACAGCCTACTCTTCAAAGGGTTAAGTGTATTTGCATGCCCTGCACAGTGTTTTTAATGACTAATTTCAAATACCAGGGGATGCAGGCATTACGTTTATATGCGACATGCCTTGGGATGTTCTCCGTGATTCTGACACAAATTATGCGGAAGAATACATATGTTCTGAGACAGTCTGGGGAATGTTCTCATCACAAAGTTATCTCACAACCGACGAGACACGACAATCTAAACGCCGTGTTCCCTAACATCTGCTCCCCAAACAGTGTGTTCCTGAAACTTTTCATCATAGCTCGGCTCACAGAGATAGCCAACAAAGACATAATATTCTTTTTCAAAATCTTTATATACCGTATTACAAAGTGATCTGTTTTTGTCAAATTGCAAAGCATTAAAGGGTTTCCATTCACACTTTCTGGCAGGTGTTCCACAAAAGCTGTGAGGTGCTTTGAGCTGAACATCTGAAGCTGAGAGGAGAGGTTTAACTTTTCTTATCAATTATTCTTTGATCAGTTAGGGATCCAATGTGTTATGGGTCTGTGCATGTGTGTGAGTATGAGTGTGTGTATGTGTGTGTGTCTGTGCATTTGTGTGACAGTGTGCATGTTGTGTGAATTTGTGTGACAGTGTGCATGTTGTGTGAATTTGTGTGAGAGTGTGCGTGTGTGTGTGTACATGTGTGTATGTGTGTGTGTGTGTGCGTGTGTGTGAGAGTGTGCATGTGTGTGGGTATGAGTGTGTGTATGTGTGTGTGTCTGAGCATGTGTGTGCATGCATTTGTGTGAAAGTGTGCATGTGTGTGTGTCAGTGTGCATGTGTGTGTGTGTGTGTATGTGCGTGTGTGTGTGTGTGTGTGTGTGTGTGTGTGTGTGTGTATGTGCGTGTGTGTGTGCGTGTGTGTGTGTGTGTCTGTGTGTGTGTGTGTGTGTGTGTGTCACAGACAGTCCTGTCAGTCTCGTGGCTGTCTCCAGGCTCACACAGCCGTCCCGTCCCGCCCCCCCCCCCCGCCCCCTGCTGGGCGGGGCTCCCAGCGGCCCTGAAAGAGGCAGGGAGTCTGGTTACCTTGAGCAGACCCTGTCCTCTCCCCCAATGTCTGCTCCTATCTCCCAGCACAACAACTCACTCTGCCTGCACTCTGAGGCTCCGTCCGGCCACAGAGGGCCACACCAAAGGCAGCGGGATATACAGAGCCAATGCTGCTCATGTAGCAGCTACGGTGAGAATAATAACAATCATCTTCATCATCTTCATCATCACATCATTTTGTAGAAACATAATTGCACAAATGAAATCAGTTTGTGTTTAAGTCATAAATAAATACTGAACAATTAGCACTGAATAGTGTGCAATAATTAAATAACAGATGATGCCGTTATAGAAAGGTGAATGAACCCACAATTTAGTGTGATACAGTTACTGTACTACAGGTAGGGTGGACAGTCATAAACTGCTAAGAGAACTTTACAGCATGGCCCAGGTACTGTAGGTCTGTTCTGAAAAAGACACTAAGTTAGCCACAGAGGTGGGTACATCCTCTTAACTCTGCATTATTTTCCTTGCCCTTCCGGGAGTACACACTGAACTGAAGGCAGGGGATGGGCTTTTACCAGACGGCACCTTTCCCCCAAGAATCAGAGAACAAATGGAAATACTCCACGGAGGACTAACCAAGGCTTCAGTGGTGCTAACTGCACTGCACTTCTTCAGAGCCGCACCATAGAAGAAGAACTAACACTACAATCTACTGACCACCCTCCACAAGCCTGGACTACAGCCAGTATTCCAGACTGCAGCAGCTAGGGGCTAACACACCAAAGACTATTTGATATGCCTGATTTACAGATAAAGCCCCTTTATTTTCCTATTATTGTAGAAATAAATACATATGCACTCATCCGGATGAGCAGATAATATGCGCGGGCTGTAGGTTAAGAGCCAGTGAGTTAGATAATCAAACAGGGAAGTTGCAGAAAAACAGCCCTTCAGCCCTTCTGCGTTGACAGGGAAAGTATATTTGGGATTATAATTCTTTAACTCGCTTAATTAAAGTGTGCGACTCTCAGCCGAACTCCACCGCCGCCGCGAGTCATTTCAACGCCCGCCTCCCGCCCCCGCCCGCCTCGCGACGGGGCCGTGCAATTAGAGGCGAGGTACAGACGGCGCCCCAAGCGCTGATCTGGGATCCGCCATCGCAACCTCAACCCGAAAAAACCCGACTCCAATCGAGCCGAGACAGACCCAGGGGCGTAGCTCGGGGGGACCGTCTGCCTGCGCCCAATTAGCGCGCGCGAGAAACGGCTCGACGTTCGCTTTCCATTCAAACAAAGAACGCGCAAGCTCTCCGAGTCACGACGGCCCAAACCGCTGGAGACCTTCCGCGCCGGCTCTTTAAACGCCGGCTAATTAGAGAGGCTCTCCCCTGCTACACAGCGGTAGCCTTTGGCGATGAGACGCGCCGCGACAACCTTGGAGCTGCGAGTGTTTCAGTGATAATGGGGCGGAATCTCATTATTTCACATTCCTCCCGTCTATTGCGCCGTCTTTGACGCATAGTTTGTACTGTTCCTCTCGTATATAACCGCGCCTTTGCGCCGCACCCCCTGCGGAATACGATAAAGAACGAGGGTGGGTCGTTAATACGCCGTCGTGGGAGACAACAGGTACGCGACGACAATCCCGAAAATAATGGATCTGACAGAAACTAAGAGACTGTGCATTAAGACCACTGTACAACCCGCCCACCCACCCCAAAAAAGAAAAGAATACATCAAGCAACTGGGACAAAAGCAAACAGAAAACAGCACCACCTTAGATAAATTAAGATTGTAAAGTAGTCAGCCAGCCGGGTAGGGAGGCACTGAAGTTGAACAAATCATTGATCATATCTGACTACGTTACAATGACTTGAAATATACTCTATCCAGAGAGATCTACAGAAATAGAGATCATCACTGTAACTATCAGGATCGATTACAGATCAGGCCCATTAAAAATCAGTCAGTGTAACGTTAACCCAACAACACATTGCATTGTAATTAAGGAAAGTACCACAAGACATATAAACTATCTTTAGGCAGTTACAACGACTGTATAACATCCTTTTAACATGTGAGTGGGGCTCAAACGACTGCATTCATCCCAACTCGGCTGTGACAAGGACAGGCATACAAACAGTGAAAAACCGAGTTCTAGAACGGCTGCAGCAAGTCTTCGAAATGAAAAACTATTAAAAGTTTTCAGTTTAAACTAAAATGACCTCTGCTATTTTTTTCCACAATGCAACAGCGTCCTACTATTCAATTATCACACCGGGTTGCTGGGCTACGCAGGTACCCATTGCTGCCATGGCAGCCTGATTTTTGAGTGAGTGGCAGAGAGAGGATCACTGTTCAGGGATACAGCGGGACGCATACTGACGACCAGCAGTGCCAGCACAGTTAACACAGCCCTGAACACTGGGCTCACTCCTGAGTCTCCAACTGGGGCTCCAACTCATTTCACTGCCAATAAAATAACACTGGTTGCATACAGAGCGGACCAATCAGATTGCAGGACACACCTCATTCAGCAGCAAGTGTTGGGCTGCCCAACCCTGTTTCTGGAGATCTACCGTCCTGTAGGTTTTCACTCCAACCCTAACAAAGCACACCTCATTCAACAGCTAGAGCAGGCCTGCCCAACCCTGTTCCTGGAGATCCACCATCACTCCAGCCCTAACAAATCACACCTCATTTACCAGCTAGAGATCTCGTTGAGGTGCTAATTAGCACAATCAGCGGTGCCAAATTACAGTTGAAATGAAAAAGCTACAAGACGGTAGAGCTCCAGGAACAGGGTGAGGAGATGCTGGGCAGGGTGATTGGACTGACGGTGGGCCAGCATGTGAACACGCCCGTGGCCCCAGCAGGCTCCAGTGCACAAGGCTCTCCATCTCCCAGGAGCCCTCAGCGAATGGCGAGGGGTGCTGCCAGGAACGATAGTGGACCGGGGCTAACAGAACCTCTCATGGACCAGAGGGGGGGTGACTATCAAACAGGAGTTGTGGTTCAGTCGAGAATTCATTACAAACTAAGGCTAAATTATTTCAATCAATTACTCAGACTGGACATTGTATTGGTTCTGCTATTCTGTCCAGACAGGACCACATACCTGACCTGTACAAATTATTTAAAAACTGGACATTACGGTCAAATGGCAGGCATCTGGCCAACCTATACAATCAGCTCAGCCCCACTGTGGCCACAGCTGCCATTGGAACCGTCAGGGCTGAAATCCAGTGTTTCAGCAGCCACTCTGCACTCTACAAACCCAATATTACAGCCGCTATGCCAAACTGCACAGGCAACAGAGCGGGAGTCCTTCAGCACACATTATCTGGCTGCTTCTACTGTGCAGAAGAGAAGGGAACTACATTTCCCACAACCCCCCTCTGCACACACGGGTAACATCGCCCGACAAGGCCTGATTTACAAAGTTTGTAAATCAAATGTCCAACGAGACATCTTTGCGGGAATGCAGTACAATTGGCAGTAAAGTCATGGTCGGGCTTTTCAAGGGAGGAATGGAAATCAAAAGCCAAGTTGCAAAATAATCTAAGTGGCTTCTTTTTTAGACTGAGGAATGAGACAGGGAGAAAGTTACCCTAATAACCATGGCGATGACCCCTCCACCCCCCCCCCCCCAGTTGTGACTGAAGTATGGTCTTGTTCTGACATCATCACCTTCACTACGCTCTCCCACCATCATACTACCAGGGTATCAGCCGGTGAGTTTTAATCCAATCAGATGCCAGAGAGTTCCTTGCAGAGATACCGGCCTTAACCACACCACAAGAAGCACTCAGGCCCTCTGTGTGGGCTGAATAAAGAGGCCATTCCATTGTGAGAATGGTCTTCACCTTTACAGCACTGCTGGACACAATACCCAGTCTCACACAGCCGATGATGAGAAGGACACACGCACACGCACACGCACACACACACACACACAACTAGAGACACATACACGCAGATGCACAAACAGAGACACACACACACACACACACAACCAGACACACAGACGCACAAACAGACACACACACAGACACACACACACACACAACCAGAGACACATACACGCAGATGCACAAACAGACACACACACACACACACACACACACACAACTAGAGACACATACACGCAGATGCACAAACAGACACACACACACACACACACACACAACCAGACACACATACACACAGACGCACAAACAGACACACACACAGACACACACACACACACACACAACCAGAAACACATACACACAGGCGCACAAACAGACACACACACAGACGCACACACACACACAACCAGAGACACAAACACACAGATGCACAAACAGACACACATACACACAGACACACACACACACACAACCAGAGACACATACACACAGTTGCACAAACAGACACACATACAAACACAGACGCGCACACGCACACGCCCACGCCCACGCCCACGCACACGCACACGCACACGCACACGCACACGCACACGCACACACACACACACACACACACACACACACAACCAGAGACACATACACACAGATAGGCCGGCCTGTAGCGTAGTGGTTAAGGTAAATGACTGGGACACACAAGGTCAGTGGTTCTAATCCTGGTGTAGCCACAATAAGATCCGCACAGTCGTTGGGCCCTTGAGCAAGGCCCTTAACCCTGCATTGCTCCAGGGGAGGATTGTTTCCTGCTAAGTCTCCTGCTCAACTGTATGTCGCTCTGGATAAGAGCGTCTGCTAAATGCCAATAATGTAATGTAATGTAGATGCACAAATAGATACACAGACGCACACACACAAACAACCAGAGACACATACACACAGATGCACACACACACACAACCAGAGACACATACACACACACACACACACACACACACACACAACCAGAGACACATACACAGACGCACCCACACACAACCAGAGACACATACACAGACGCACCCACACACAACCAGACACACATACACACAGACGCACACACACGCACAACCAGAGACTCATACACACAGATGCACAGACATACACACACAGACACACACACACACTCACACTTACAGATACACACACATGCCCATACAGACAAAGACACAGACACAGACACACACAGACACACACAGACTTCACGCTGGCAGCATTTTCATCAGCAGATGACTGCACCACCTGCTTGCTCGGTACCTAGAGCCAGGTGATGAGCATCTTTTCCCTGCGTATTTTAGCTCTTTGCTGGAGATGTCCGGGGTTCATTTCTCAGCTGAACGGTGCAAGAGCCATCCTCTCTAAAAGCCCGGCTCACAGCCATCTGGGTTCCGTGTCCGATGTCCGCCAGCACTCATCCTGGAGATTAAATCACGGAGGGGGTCAACGTTTCGTCCCCCCTGCTTAACGACAGGCAAAACTCCCATCTGTGCCTCCGTCAGCTACCTGCCCCCCCACACACCTCTCTCCCCCTCTGGGGGCTCCCAGCTGCCTCTGCCCCCTCTACCTGCCCCCCACACCCCTTTCCCCCTCTGGGGGCTCCCAGCTGCCTCTGCCCCCTCTACCTGCCGCCCACACTCCCCTTTCCCCCTCTGGGGGCTCCCAGCTGCCTCTGCCCCCTCTACCTGCCCCCCACACCCCCCTTTCCCCCTCTGGGGGCTCCCAGCTGCCTCTGCCCCCTCTACCTGCCCCCCACACCCCCCTTTCCCCCTCTGGGGGCTCCCAGCTGCCTGTGCCCCCGCTATCTGCCCCCCACATGCCGGGACGTCCAGTCAGAGGACACGCCACCAACACCCTTTATTTTAACGACGACCTTTTACGAGTGGCCGTTAAAAACAAAAAGCACCCTCTAATTAATGAAATGACAATATATTAAAAGAGCATGTGTGTGCAAATAGGCATATCTGCTTTGAGAGGAACTTTCTTTGATTAATCGCTCACCTTCACTCTCAGTGGAAAGAGCCAATGAGCGCACTCTGCTCTCCAGCACTGTTTCCAAGCAAAAGGTGTTTTCTAGTGGATCACGATTATTCAAAAAAAAAAACCCTCCCCAACTCCATTCAACTAATCGTACGTGCCAGCAGGGGGGCAAGACGGATTTTCTTCATGGGGCAGCCAGGTGGGGGGGTCACACTATGGCCTACAGTTATATTAGCCAATGATAATGCCATATTTTAGGTGGAAAACTTGGGGCGGCCAATCAAATTCCAGAGGTGGCCGGTGCCACCCTATTGGACACACCCCTGGTGCAGCTGTCCCGTGACAAATGTGAGCTCCTTACGGAAACAACATCACTTTTGTTTTAATCGATTACTTCCCACCAGGGGGGCAATAAAACATCTAAACCGTTTCAGTCAGAAGTGCATCACACTGTATCAGGCTTGACGACGCATCCTTCTCAGTGTTTACTAATTATAAACAGACGGTCGCTAATTGCACCCACCTGGTCACAATGGTCGTCTCCTGGTCACCGCCCCCCCCCCCCCCCACCTCCTGTTCAGCGTGGACTTTGTGGAGGCAACTCCCTCTATACCGGAGCCAGCTGACTTCACTAATTAACTCGACCTCCTGGATGAAGAATTGTGCTAATTAGTAAATCCAGGCAATTGGAACAAAATTCTGGGGTGGACTTTTATTTTCTGAAGCTGGACTCTCCACCTCTATAAGAAAACATTGGTGGTGTGTAAGGATACATCGGCGACGTCGGCCGAGATCGCACTGAACTTCACACGCTTGCACAGACTAATCAATCAAAGGAAATCGCAGGGAGGTGCCATCTATAAAACTTCAAACGCAGCTTCCAGAAAGCTGTCTGGTCCATATGCTCATTAAGTTGGGCTGACTGCTGTGCTGGTGAGGGGCTTCACTCACACAAAGAACTTTCTGGAAAAACAGCGGGCTATGTGGAATGACAGCCTTTCAGTCAGTCCGGATATCAAGTGCTTGCTCAGCTGTCATTTAAAATGGGCTCTGCCTTAACTATTTAACTCCACTGTAATGGGTGTGGGGCAGTGGGTGGAGTTACAGGACACCGAACCAATCAGAACTGTTCTCAGTCGAAGAAGGTCAATGATTGGTCAAAATCTGAGAACCATTGACAGCGAGTAGCTCCAGCCATTTCGGAGATCATGAAGCTCCTCACTCCCAGTGTTAATTACAAGACCTCAGTCAGCCGCGTTCACTGGCTCTCCAAGACCAAGCTCTTCTGCACGCAATGTAAATGACTCCATGAAAACATTTAACCATCCTGTAGTAAAGAAATGACTCTAGCATGAGTTTAAGAGCAGTGAGAACCCCCAGTTGAAATAATGTTTTTTTTCAGCCTGGATTTGATTACTTTTCCTGGAGTGACCGGAGGGGTACAAACCATCAGGGTAGAAAGATCTGTCTTATGAGTCTTTTCTACCCCTGCAGTTCTGAAATCAGAAGTCATAATTAAGCTCCATACATCTATTACAGTAAAAATTAAATCAATTTTGATGTGTTTGTAGTAAAAACGAGTAGACTAAAGAAACATAAAAGTCAGTTATTCTCTAATTTATGAATGAGTGACAGCTAGTTTCCACATGAAAAATATTGATTTGGGGTTTAAAATTCAACTAAGAGGCTTCACTACAGGGGACTCGGCGAGCAAAATATGAAGACAACCTGAGGGTGACAGCTTGGACGTGACGGCAGGAGTTACGCACGCAGATAAGCTACGGCTCCTGAACCAGGACCAGAACGGAGCGAGGCGCAGATAAAACAATCAGGAGAGCAGGGATTTCAGAGACGGAGCCAGTAATATCTCACTTAACATCAGCTGACCCGCGCCGGCGCCGGGAAACTCCCGAGGCCTTCGCTGGGAAGCCTCAGAGACTGGGAACGTCGGGAACGTCGCCTCTGCTCAAGAGGAGCGGGACGAATGTGTGACAGTCGCTGGGGAGACGGGAGGCGGCGCGGCGTTACCGGAAGAATCCGTCACTCTTTCGGTGCGGACGCAGGGGACCGGCTGGTCCCGCAGACAGGAACGAAACGGTTCACGTTCTACAGGGACGCCGGCGCTGTCCGATAGCGGAGAAGAACCTGTCTCTGTTCTGTGACTGACGAAACAATGGGGCCAGGGACCAAATTAAAAAGGCAAACCCCCCCCCCCCCCCACCCGTCCACCTCAGCCCTCCAGGTCCCCTCTCCTCGTGCTAACGTGCTACGTCCGTTTGGGGAACGCACGCCGTGTCCTTGTGTACCGGCACTCTGCCCCCCCCCCCCCCCGGGGGTGAACAGGTCTCCCCTGCTCCTCAAACCCCACGCCCTCCTCGGCCAGAGTCCGGGGGGAGGACACCCCGGTTCCTCTCCCTCCCTCCCGCCCTCCAAGGTGAGCGGAGCTCAGGGGGCTGTTGGCAGGCAGCTGCCCACATGGAGCCCGGCTGGCAGGCTCAGAGTGCACTAGAGCCCTCTCTGCTCTCTTCTCTTTAACCCCTCTCCCCTCTCCTCTCCTCTCAAAAAAGAGCTGCCCTACACCCCCCAACACCCCCCTGCCACACACACACACACACACACACACACCTTTAAAAAGAAACTGCTAGAGAATGAGGGGGGCTGGAAATAACCTTCACATGGCTGTCCCAGCTAGCTCATGCGTACAGCACTGTCTCGTACACACACACACACATACAGACACATATACACACACGCGCATACACACAGAGACACATACAGATACACAGACACACACACACACACACACACTCATACAGACACATATACACACACGTGCATACACACAGAGACACATACAGATACACAGACACACACAGACACACTCACACAGACACATATACACAAGCGCATACACACACATAGACACACACACACACACACACAAAAGTAGACATGTATATACACACACATACATACATAGACGCATATACACACATACATGCCCACACACTTGCGCACACAAGCAAGCAAGCAAGCAAGGAAGCAAGGAAGCACACACACGCACACATACACACACACCTACAAACACACATGCACACACATGTATACACACAAGCATGCAAGTAAGCACTCACACACACATACACACACACACACACATGCAGGCATGCAGGCACACACACACACACACACACACACACACACACGCAGGCACACACACACACACACAGTCCAGCTGTCCCCACAAAAGCCATCCCTTACTCACCACTCCATGCACCAGGAACTCAAACAGTTTGCTCTTGGTCGCCTTGCGGGCTCCCCCGCTCGTCTCCTCCTCCGAAGCCATCCGCTGAGCCCCCTTCCCCCCTTCGCTCCCGTTCTTTTGTTTTCCCCCTTTCCTCCTCTTTCTTTCTTTCTTTCTTTCTTTTCTCCCCTCGTGCCGGCTTCAAACCCCCCCCTCCCCTTCCCTGTACTCCACTTCTCTCCCTCCGCGAAAGCCTGCCTTTCAAACAGCCGTCCTTCGCTCTCTCCCTCTCCCTCCCTCTCTCTCTCTCTCTCTCTCTCTCTCTCCGGTACCCCCTCTCTGTCTCCCTCTCTCTCTCTCTCTCTACTGTGCAGCCCCAGCCAAATCTCTCTCTCTCCCTCTCTCTCTCTCCCTCTCCCTCTCTCTCTCTCTCGCACTTTCTCAGTTGCGCTGCCTTTCACAATCCCGCTGGAGGTGGGGGAGGGCGGGGGTCCGGCAGGGGGTTTCCGGCGGGCCCACGCTGGCAGCGCCCCGCGCAGCTGTTGCGTTCCATTGGCCGGCGAGGGCGTGCGATGCGCCGGGCGGTCGCCGGGCGCGCTGCGTTTGCGCGGCGCGCTGGGCGAAGTTTGCCTCGCTCCGAAAGCCCATCACGCCCGCCCGTCGCTGCTGGCCAGCGCGCGCCAGCCACAACCTCACCCAGGAGAAAGCCCTCATTCTGAAACGGGCTTAAAGGGACCACGTCACATTTTTACACTCCTGCCATCACAGCGCAATACCTGCCATCACAGCGCTGTTTATACGGCACACTTCCCCCCGCCAGTGGTTATGTTACGCGGTTCCACACAGCACGTCAGTTTAGACCAACTAATGGAATGTGTTCATTTGCAATTACTCTTTTAAAAAATAAAAATTTTTTTAAGGTCATCTAAGGCAGACGTTCAGCAATTAAAGAGCCCGGAACCAAGGTACACTGCAACTTAAATAGAGTAAATATCAGTAAAGACGCAGAACAACGCACTGAGTGCATCGCTGCCAAAAAAAAGGCAAAGTGCAAAGAAACACGACAAATTTCAAGTAAAAAAAAAAAAAGCGTTTGCTCGCAAACTCAAATCTTACGATTCTACAGTGATTTTGAAATGAAATTATCTAGGTCGTAGGCGTCCCGCTGCGCTCTCTCCGCGTCCCTTTGACGGCACTGTAAGCAGACGCTTGTTTCTCTCGGGGTCTGACAGTGCAGATCTCCCCTCTCTCACTCAGCGCGCCCGGGGTTTGATCCGGCATCAATCAACAGACAAAACAGGCGCTTCCGTCTGCGCGCGATTCCTACGTGTGTGAAAATTCAATCCGAGGCATTAGGGGAAAGGGGGGGCGGGAGGGGTTGGAGGCGCGGTCACACAGAGCCACTTCTGTAGCCGATAAATTAATATTCCCCGGAATATGAAATTTACACTCAAATGTCAAATGCTCCCTTGAACTCGCCCATCAGAATTTATACATGCGATAACCCACTCGGGAATCGGCGCAATTTCCATCGCATTACCTCAGCTCCGGAACCTTCCGACCGAACAATGCGCAGGGGAGAAAGACGAGTCCCCCCCCACCCCCCCGCCCCGCCGCCCTCCCCTGCCCTCCGCGCCCCCTCCTCAAATATTAATATGTCTGACTCCATCTGAATGACAAAAGGCTCCCCGGTGGTGGCAGATCAAAGAAGACGGCCTCTTGAGCAGGGCGATCGAGCACAAATCCTCTGCTCTCTCTCCGAGTCCAGGCCTTCCCACCGGCGGGAGGGACTCCTCCAGAACTTCATTCAACCCAACGCGCTTCCTGATGGCGGGTCTTTCTTTGGCCTAGGCCCTCGGTCTTACGCCAGAGCGAGAGGCTTGTTCTGGGGCGATACAGTGGCTTGATGGAGGGGGGGGTGCTGTACCCAAGCCAGTGGCTATCGGGTTCCTACTGCGGTTGGGTACGGGTGCTCTCTGTGTGCATGGAATCAGTTAGCCACCCGTCCTCGCCTTACGGTGTTCTTCATCCAGAGTGACATACCCAGCTAACGTTTTCACAATGTTGCTGCCACGTTACGGCAATGTTACAACATCGACAAAACATTCCAGCAACGTTGTGAGAACACGTTGTGCTAGCCGGGTAGGTAGTTCTTACCCATTCATTCCACTGAAGCAGCTGGGTGAAGTACACTATCCTTCTCAACGGGTGCAATGGCAAATGTGCGCCTTGGCTTTGGACCGAAATCTTTGTTCTCGTTCAAATGTTTTTACTCAAAAACCTTGGGTTGTTCGGATTTGAGCAAACCAATTCAGAACAGAACAACGAGTCTCACGCGGCTTCCAGTCAAAGCACATCAGGCCATATTCCCATCCCTGATCACATGACACCGACGGAGGAGTCCGCCCATCTATGACATCATCACAACCTTGAGCAGGTGTGGATCACTCACCGTGCCCGTGTAAGAGCTTGTTTTTCTCTTTTTCACACAATAACGGAAATTACTGGAAGGATGCGTGACACTATAAACAGTATTACTGAGTTATTACTCTTTGGAGAAAGTCCTGTGACATTAGATTGAATAGAAGTCTATATAGATTGAATACCAGTTTCATATCGTGATGCTGTGTGTCTGGTTTGGTTTGGGGAGGCTGTGGTAGGATTTCGGGCAGTAAAGGGGTGTCGGTGCAGTTTGGCATGGGCAGCATGTTTGCGTAAGGAGGCGGGCGGGGGGGGGAGCGGGGTACCCCTGGGTACTGAGTGGGGGGGACCTCGTTTTGTCGCTCCGCCAAGTCTGCAATCTGGGAAACTCTGGAACTCTGTGCCACTGGGTAATTTAATTACCACATGGAATTTTTCCAGAGAAAACATAAATGACTTAAGAAATATTGTGCAGCCATACATGCACTCGCATGTGCACGTGCACACACACACACACACACACACACAAAGGGGCCCACAAAGGCAGGGTCACAAGATTATGATCTAAACACAACTGCTAATGGAAAGCGTTGTGCTAAGTCTAAAGTGCTATCAGTTTATAAGAGCCATTCACATTTTGTGCAAAAAGGTAAAAACTGTACCTCTTACTGAGATTCCCAGATTATATAACGATCTGTTAAAATAAAGACAAACACAAGCCAGGGATGCTCAAAAACATCAATCCATGTGTTAACCAAACTCCTGGGGTTTCAGTGGGCGATTGTAAAGTTAGTCTGCCAAGGGTGAGTGTTGTTGACGTGCCCCCTGCTGTTCAAATCAGGTAAATTCAACATGAAAGAACTGGCTGTAATTTGGAAGACTTTCCACCAGAGGTCACTGCAGATCATCAAATAGGCACTGCCGTTCCAACAGTAGATTCAATCCAAGACTGAACACTTAATTGAAAATAATGTTGTGGTGCATTAGGCTTTCAAAAACATAAATTGCACATTGTAGTTCCATATTTTCTATAAAAGTAGCAGCAGCAATTAAGCTTTAAGTTTTATATATTAAATATAGCACACTTTTATAAACCAGTTATTCTTTTAGAAAAAGTATGCCTGATCCTACTTTTAGCCATTTCCTATGGCGCACGCAAGCTAAAACCACTGCAAATAAAAATATTATATTAAATAATTTTCTAAAACTCCAGAAACTTAATTGTGCCGCATGCAGTGAAATACTATTCTGCATGCTGATAAGGCCCAATGAGAAATACTGAGGCTTATCAGGAGTGACAACAATACAATTGTGTGTGCGCTCAAACCAAAACCGAAAGTTCAGACCGACCTGGGGCCTGCACCAGCACATAAGCTTATCAGTTTTACACAATGGAGGGGGGGGGGGGGGGGCAGCTGTGTAATCTGATCACAGATTAGCAAGACAAGTAACAATTCTCTTTTTTATTTTTACACAAGTACAGTTCTGTGTAACAGTTGTAGCTCTTAGTCTGTTACTGTATGCATGTCATTGTAATGTAAATCATATTACTATGTTATGTGCAAGCTACATTATCATATATCACTATTACGTGTATAGTATAGGAGTTTGCATGTTCTCCCCGTGTCTGCGTGGGTTTCCTTCGGGTACTCCGGTTTCCTCCCACAGTCCAGAGACATGCAGGTTAGGCTGATTGGAGAGTCTAAATTGCCCATAGGTATGAGTGTATGAGTGTGTGAGTGAATGGTGTGCCCTGCGATGAACTGGCGACCTGTCCAGGGTGTATTGCTGCCTTTCGCCCAATGTATGCTGGGATAGGCTCCAGCCCCCCTGCGACCCTGTTCAGGATAAGCGGGTTAAGATAATGGATGGATGGATGGATGTATAGTATATGTATTAGACACTCAGTGAGCACTTAGGCATTTATTAGACTTATTTTAGACTTCCGCTGCCATAGCCTATCCACTTAGAGGTTTGACGTGTTGTTTGACGTATTCTCTTCTGCATACCACTGTTGTAATGTCTGCTTATTTGCATTACTCTCACCTTCCTGTTAGCTTTGACCAGTCTGGCCCTTCTCCTCTCACGTCTCTCATTAACAAGCCGTTTTTTCGCCCGCAGAACTGCTGCTCACTGGATGTTTTTTGGTTTTCGCACCATTCTCTGCAAATTAGACTGCCGTGCATGAAAATCCCAGGAGATCAAACTACCCTGTGTGGCACCAACAATCATTCCACGGTCAAAGTAATTCAGATACGATTCTTCCCCATTTTGACATTTGGTCTGAAAAACAGCTGAATCTCTTGACCATGTCGGCATGCTTTCACGCATTTAGTTGCTGCCACATGATTGGCTCATTAAATATTTGCATTGACAAGCTGGTGTACAGGTCCACTTAATAAAGTGACGGTATGTATCACTATTATATACATTGTTTGCATTAATAATTCATAACTACCATGGTGTAATGCAGGGACCCTCAGTGCAGACAGGAGACAGAAAGGTGATCGCTCCGTTGGTCTGTGCCACAACAGAACATTGGCATTACAGGTGAAGCTCACACTGAGAAGCTTCTGAAACATAATCAGGACCTACTGATTGCCCATTCATTGAAACACAAACGATTATTTCTGTCTGTTGCTGGGTGGATTCCAGACTATATTAAATTAGCATAAAAACATATATTCTTGACAGGTTTTGACATGCTTGCTCACATTGCATGCACATTTGCTTACATCCAGATAAAAAGGCACTTTATCAAGAGTAGATGTACATTTAGAGGCTAAAATATATTTACATCCTCTGTTCATATCTTTAGCAGGATTTTAAAGGGAGCAAATGAGATAAGCCACAATGCTTTAGGGTACAGAACTCATGCACACAGAACCCAGAGTCTCCCACCGTTACTCAAAATACAGCAAATAAATCTATACAGTGAGTGGGCGGCCATTTTCTACAGGGAGACATCGAATTATTATGTCATTCTTCCAGTCTCACACTGAAATTGGGTTATGCATGCAGAAGCAGTTGATGAAACAGGAAGAACAAGGGCGGTTTTGATAACGGAGAGTTCAACTGCGCTGGGGAGGGCTGCACTGCCTTACTGTTTTCAATCACATTACAATGCCTGATGAGAAATTCAACCAATCAGTGGCGGCACTGCACTTTAACACAGTGTGCCAAAGAAACAGCGGGAGAGAGAAAAATAAATACTGGCCTCAGGTAACCGTGACAACTCCACATGGCAGAGCCGTGCCAACAAAAGGATTGGACAATGAGGGGTGGTGGGGGGAGGGGGGGGGGGGTGCTGTGTGTCGGAATCCCCCTTGTGGGAACCCGTGTCTCGTACTCCGACGCTAACAGCACCAATTGGCGATGCCCCAGTCAGTGAAAGGCGAGGGGGAGAGGCAGGGTTTCAAAGCCACCGGTGGCCAGAGGCGGTTTTCATCGGTGAACTGGCTGCTGTTCAGGCAGTGAGTTCCCAACCCTGTTCCTGGAGATCTACCACCCTGTAGGTTTTCACTCCCAACCCTAACAAAGCACACCTCATTCAACTGCTAGAGCAGGGCTGCCCAACCCTGTTCCTGTAGATCTACCATCCTGTAGGTTTTCACTCCCAACCCTAACAAAACACACGTCATTCAACTGCTTGAGCAGGGCCGCCCAACCCTGTTCCTGGAGCTCTACCATCCTGTAGGTTTTCACTCCCAACCCTAACAACAACACCTCATTCAACAGCTAGAGATCTTGATCTGCTAATTACTTGAACGAGGTGTGTCAATTTAGGGTTAAAATGCACAGGATGGTAGATCTCCAGGTTTGGGCCTGTACTGGGAGCAGAGCCTGGGTCTCTAGTGTGGCCTAGACCCATGGGAGGCACCCGGTCCCTGGCTAGTACAGGTAGAAGACCTTGGGGGTAGGAGGTGTAGATGTAAATCTCTTAGATCAGAGTCTAACATATGTATATATGTCTGTTCTGGATGAATAAGTGTGCTACTGTATGTCTGACACACATGTACTGTATGCTTGTGTGTCCGCTAATGTTTCCCGTGTTTTTATGACGTGTCCTTGTGTGCCTGTTTTTCTGACATTTAAAAATTACAGCCTAAACTAAACTGACAAAATTGAAATAAATGTAGTTTTACAAAGAGGCACATCTATGAACTTAATGGTCAACCTTGCTTATCGCTTTCATCAGTTTAATTCAATAAAAGTGAAACACAATTCAAAACGCACACAGAAACAACATTTAAAACGAGCATAGCATCAACGAATAGCATCAACCTTATTGTTTAGAAAATCACCTAAACAATACCAGATGGATTTAAGCAAGAATACAGATTTAATTCAGCAAGGTTTTCCAATACACTGTGACAAGGCCTAATATCCAATAACCTTCAACTCCTCTGTGAACAGAATTAATATGAATTGTATATGGAAAAACAACCAAGCCGACATCTGAAGGATTCTGCATTGAACCACAAACAAACTGCACCTTTCTGCAATTATCAGAAGGCATTTTCAAGGATACACCATTTCACCACGTACAAAGAAGTAATACAGAAACGTTGTACGGTATGTTTCACGATCCATACAGGTCACCTGTCCTCATGCCTTCTAATATTACACATCCCAACCAAAATGGCTGGTGAAAAACGGATGCAATCAAGAAAATTCAGCAAACTAGTGTTATCCAATTATCCAAGGACAGCTAACTCTCAGTGGTGGCTTGCACACTAAATGCAGAGAAGGCAACGATGCGAAAAATCACTAACTCTGATAGCAGGTTACCTTCCGTCACTGCATGGTCGACAACAGAGCTGCCCAATCCTGTTTCTGGAGACATAACCTGTCGTCACATTCCAACCCTGCTAATCAGGAGTGCCACGTTAGGATTGACATTACAACAAACAGGACGGTAGATCTCCAGAGGCAGGGTTGGGAAGAACTGGTCTACAAACCGGCCCAGGGTAACGGAACATAATTTCCGCAGGGATGCGGACGTCCGTTCGGTACGATGGGATCAGCGCTCAGATGTCGGGCCCCAAGCTAATCATCCTTAATGGGAGACCACACGTTATGTGCAGACAGGAGCCCTCAAGCAATCGCTTTGATTGGTCCGTGAGGACTTAACGGGCATCGGTCCTAGACAGGAGAAATTGGCCGGCGACTAACCCCCGCCGTTCCTGCAACAGGGAGAGCCAGGGCTGGGTAGAACAGCAGACTGTAATGGAATAAAGTACGTTATTATTAATTATGATATTAATGTTTTTTGAGTATGGCGTGGGGGGGGGGGGGGGGAAAGTGCCCTGCGTGGCCTCACGCTGCAGCCGGGCTCTCTGGCACACGCTGTACCCCTCCTGGTTGCCACGGCGCCCGCTCATGCTCAGTGACTCCCGACGGCTGGCTCCGGGCCAAGTGCCTGGAATCTCCCAGGCTCCGCCCCTGTCCCGTCTCATCCGACGCCACGGCAACGAGGACACACAGGGCCCGCGCTTTCACACACGCTCGGACAAAGATCGGAAGAAGTTAGGCCGAGCCCTTTTTATAAGGGCGTGTGGTAAACACTAAGAGGGACGTTAACGCTGTAGATCAGGAACTTACGAAAGCTTTGGGGAAGCAATTTCCTTTCTTTGCAGCGATGGTGTATTTTCTGATGTTACAATGAACAGGCTCTGTGCTGTTAATTCTGCATCCGTTTGCTGATACCTGCGTGGTCCAACGTAATATGAGAATACATTCCATTTCCCTACAGCAATAGACTGTAAGCTGTGGTAGTTTCATCCAAATTAAAGCTTTGAATATGCAAATTATACTTTCGCATTCAATTGATGTTAATGTACTGGCTTTTGGCTTTAAAAATCCGAGTAGAAATAATTTATTTTAGAGTTATCGGAAAAATCGCAATCAGTTACCTACAATTTCCTGCAGCTTCAGAATCAGGTAGAGGATCTGGTGAAAGCAGAATTCACAGAGAGGCTGGGATTGCTTTGGCAAGCTGCCCACGAGCGGTGAATAGAAACTTGGAGACAAGTGAAAAGATTGAATCGGGAGGGTTTAGAAAAGCCCTAAATCAGGATGCCTGTGTTCTGACCTGCTGTGAGCAGATGTGGACCACTCTGAATAAGGCGGGCGGCACACAATGGCGTGGGCCAGTGGGGTTCAGGCGAAGGAAAGTCATTTGCCGTCCATCACGCAGAGCTGCTGAATGAAGCCCAGACCATGGCAGAACGGACTGCTTGCGACTGTAAGGTCATTCTCACATCTGGCTCGGACTGGAGTTCGAACCTGAGAGCGTGCAAAATGATTTTTTTGTTGTCGCTAGTTTGGCTTCCCCCTCAACCGGTTCAGATAGTGTGTCACTAATGTCCTTCGTGCATGAGTCCACTGTCGCTTCCTGGAATTTGGGTGGATCGATGCCGATCGATTTTGACCATCTATGCAAACCAGCAAGCCAACCTTAGAACACTTTGGACAATCAAACTCCAGCAAACTCAAATTTGGAGACCAAATGTACTTGAATTCACACATGGCTCAGGCAGTAAGAGCAGTCGTCTGGCAGTCGGAGGGTTGCCGGTTCGATCCCCCGCCCGGGCTGTGTCGAAGTGTCCCTGAGCAAGACACCTAACCCCTAAATGCTCCTGATGAGCTGGTTGGTGCCTTGCATGGCAGCCAATTGCCGTCAGTGTGGTGTGTGAGTGTGTGTATGAATGGGAGAATGAGAAGCATCAATTGTACAGCGCTTTGGATAAAGGCACTATATAAATTCCAACCATTTACCATTTATTTGTGTTTAGAAAACAAGCCCAGTACGAAAGACTCAAAATGTGAAGTACTTTGTAGTTTCCAAAGGAAAAGAGAGATAATTCAGTTTTCCGTCAAGCCAGAGGTGGAAATGGGTTAGAAAAAAAAGATCCTGCCATGTGCTTCTTCCACACATGAACTTCCAGCTCATTTAGCCAATTAGTTGCACCTCATGGCTGGAGATTTGTGCTAAATCAGCAAATCCAGGTTTCAATTCCAAGACTTTTTCTTTCTGAACATGGATTTTCCAGGATAATGGAAACAAAACACATTTCATTCTGGCAGCATTGGTGTTGAGGTGCTTGGCTGGTTGCTTGGTTTCTCCCATGTTAAAGGAATCATTGCACAAACTCACGATCATGAGACTCACCACTGTGGCCATACAGTGGGTTAAGATTCCTCTTGCGTCCTGAATGGCAGATGCTTTTCAAGGCAGGTATATTTCCTGATTTCTGTAACCAATGGCGGCTGGATCTTTTCTCTGTGTCCCATCAAAACAACTGCGGGGGGGCGTAAGGGGAATCGTTCTGGAGAAAAAGTCAAGCGGAATCTCAGAGAGGTTACTGTACACGGCGGCCATGTTGGTGTCCCATCCCAAAGGTGCCAACTGAATTTAGCTCCTTTTCAAAGAAACCCGAAGACTCCTAATCCCAACGTATGTGTGCAATTCCAGTGCCTAGTCCTCAAATCTTTTTAGTCCTTCTCTTGAAGAGCCCCTTCTGGGCCCTGGGCCATAATAACAGCTGAAAAACACGTGGCGTAACTTTCAGAATTTCACCAGGGACCACTCAAGGAGGAATGAAAACACAGGCAAACTGCCCTGGCATTTTCACAAATCTGTCAACTGAAACGGTGGGAGTTGGGGGGAGGAACAGGGAGAGCGTATGTGCATATGAAAAGTATATTATCATAAATTGATATCCTGCAGTCACCCTCATTAGACAGTATCTCGACAGGTCAAGAGGCAGCATTAGGTAGGCTGTTCCCCTGTGTGGATTCATTCAGTACCTGGGGGCACTCATAGCAGCCATCTCTGAAGTGTCCGCTGTCATCTCCTGACCTACATTAGTTTGCGTCTCCTCTCCACCCTTGTCCTGACCCAGTACTCCAGCGCAAATGCTGTACCAGCATGACTAAGACAAAATCCTGGGTCAAAAACTGGAAACCACACCACAGATTAATTGCAACACCATGTAAAATCCCTTTGGAGTATTTGGGGTATGACGAAATGGTGGTTTATACGAAGACTGTGGCGTTTTTTTTAAACCAGTCATGGTTCACAAAGTTATGAAGGGTCACGGTTTTTAGGGTGGTCCCTGCTCCGGCTGTAGAAGGCTCAGTATATCACCCTGTGTAAACTTTGTATATTTTAAACTGAATAGCATGAACAGTATGAATGTACTGAGCTTGTTCATACCCAAAAAGATTAATTGGCAATTAAACCACAGCAAGCATCCTGCTAAAAAGTCCACATGACATCGCAAGCCTATCAAAAACCTGTCTAGTGTGGCCTTGACGGAAAATTCTCCAGACAGAAACATTTTATAGAGCTAAAACATTTTTTTAACAGATAAAATGTTGACATTTCACATACAGCACTCGAGACACTACTGAGTGCAAACAGACGACAAATCCTCCTGTTCTTTTTCCCACCAGAACCCTTGACATGGGCGATTTTCATAAAAGCACAGATTTAGCCTGATGGCTGACATGAACAGGTCTGTGGACATTCGACATTCCTGCTGCTTCTGAAGGACAGAGGAGCCTTCTGAGCATTCTGAAATTCCACCCCGACGTTTTCGCGAATTCGTCAATACCTTTGTCACTGAACGCAGGCGATTATGTTTGAGCGCTTCGCCTCTGTCTTTCAGGAAACAGTCGACAGAAACACATAATAAGGCCAGCATCTGAGTTAGAATAGACAGTAGCCAATCCCTTCCAAAGCAAAGAGAAAAACAAATGACAATCTGTTTTTCTACCAGCACGCTCCTGACCTAAGGACATGATGAACTCCTGTCTGGAAGAGAGTTCAAATCCTGGGTGAGACATCGCAGCCATTCTCAGGGGCCAACGTCCTTAACCTGATATTATTCAGGAAAGAACCCAACCTGAGTTAAATAAAGACCTCTGGGTACTAGCATATAAAGACAAAAGTGTGAATACAATTAGTGCACAAATACGATATGCCAGTAGACCTAAATCACGTGACCATTTTTGCCCAGTGACCGTGTGATGCGTCTGCCTTTAAGGGTGGGCTTGTCATATCACCCGAGAGATGACTGAAACTGGCTGCTGATTGGCCAAGAGGATGTACGTAGGTGAACAACGGGAAAACAATAGATTTGAAAGATAAGACGAGAGATCGAGCGTCTTGTTGAAAACGACCGGAAAACATGGAAATTAATCTGCAAATCCAATAAGTTTTATCAATTATGAATTCATATCGATATATCAATATACCGATATTAATGTATCAATTCCAAATTTCCCGCCTTTGAACCCACAGTTTGTCTGTTCATGCTCCACCTTCATCTGTCCATTTACCAGAGCACGGAGAAGCAGGTCCTCCCTGTTTAACCGGATGACTCTGCATTCCACCAGTTACGCTCCGACGGACATCGAGTCGAGGAAGGGCCCTTCCTCTGTAGCACACAGACGCCCGACATCTCTCCCCACCTGGTCGCTACGGCAACCTCACCATAGGGCCGCCAGTCGCTGCCTTAACTGGCCCGTCTCCAGACCATAATAATGCCTTAACAGCACAACTCCCGGAAGCCACAACATGCATAACTCCCCAGTGGTGACTGGGGAAAAAACTAAACAGGTCAAAGACTGATTTCATTTAGCTGCTTAAAACACATCAAAATATGTTTCATTACAAAACAATTAATGGTACTATTTAAAGGGCCCAAAAGCATATAAAAACTTTTTTTGTAAATATAAAATATTTTTAATATTTACGATATATATATTTACGTTTATATTACCAAACTTGCAAATAACTATTTATCTCAGCGACATTAAAGTTGGTAGAGAAGAATACCCGAAATAACATATTTAAAATGACGGATGGAACAACATGGGATCAATATTCAGTCAATCGATGGTGACTGAAGGTCAACCATTTTGTGCATTACAAAAGACCTGTTTTCAGGAAATCGTTCAAACACAACAAAGCATATTACGTATAGTACTTCTACATGTTTCATGCGAGAACGAGCACACGAACCCAGTTCCTTCAAAAAAAGCAAAAAAAAAAAGAACGGCGCGGGGCTTTGGGAAATTTCCGGAAAAACAAAGCGCAGCCATTTTTGCCGCCAGAAAATCTCTATCCCACCAAATAAGGAAGCGCTCCCATTGTTCCATTCTCGCTGCACGAAATACCACACACAAAGCAGTCCGCTCCACACTGGGGTGACCTAACACAGAGTCTTCATCTCCCTCCAGGTTGACTAAACTTCATGAAGCTCAAGTGCATATTCAAGGGACTCAGGACAAAGGTTTTTTTGGATGGGGGAATCTCCTCCAAACACGATGAACCACACTGTACGGTATCGACAGCACTCCATGCATAATTATAGAGTATAATTCTTCTTTAAGAAATCTTCCTAAGCTCATAAAAGCAGAATAAAGAATTCAAATAAAAATAGAATAACAACTCAAGGCTCTAAATTTCACTCCGAATTGATAATTACAGAGTGGTAGGATTACATTTTAGGGGCACTGCAGTGTGCCTTTAATTAAATGGTTCAGCTTCACTAAATCCAACTGCATATAATTTCTTATATAAGAAATAAGATGAGCAATTTGTTGTGTATAAAGAAATCAGGTAAATAAATTAATAATCTATCACATAATAGGCCTGATATAAAACAAAAGGAACACGGTTAACATGAATTTCTCAGAAAAACAACGTTCCTTCAGCTGCGTAACGGTAACGCGGCAACGCCGTGCGCTGCAGTAGAAATCATCAATTATACGATAACATTATTTTTCTTTTACACGAAATGAGTACGCCGGGCGCCAAAGTGAGTGAAGCGCGTTATGCAAGTTACAAAGAACACCTGCGCACTCGCATTAAATGCAAGGTAAGGACAGGCCCAACTGGGGGAGATTTCACTGCAGGAGGCTCTGTGATTTCTTTCCCTCCGCCGGCTCTGTGATATGTGGTGCTGTGCACTCCTTCTTTCTTCCTTTCTCTTTTCTTTCCTGCATTTCCTCTCACTCCCTTCTCTCCCGCTCTCTCTCTCTCTCTCTCTCTCTCTCCTGCTCTCTCTCTCTCTCTCTCTCCAGCAGGACCGGGGACTTCCTGCTCGTGGGCGGCGAGACGGCATCAGAATCGGTCCGTGGGGGTTCCCCCGCCGCTGTCGGGATGCGGGTTATCCGTCATGTATCTGCGCGGGAGGCGCGATAAAAGGCTTTCGGCGGTACAGGCGGATGAGAAGCAGGGGGGAGGGGGGAGGGGGGGGGGGGGGGGGGTTGTGCGCGCGGGGGATGAGATGAGAGTCTCTTTGTTGCTCACTCATCCCAGACGCGGCGGCTCAAGGCAGCGGGTGGAGGAGCCGCGGTTTCCCCCAGAGACGCCCGGGCCAAAGCGGGGCGGGCGAGGACAGCTCAGAGCTCACGCTTTTTCAGATGCGTCCATTCCCTTGGCGGGCCTCCCCACCGCGCGCTCGCGGTGACTGATGAGGTCGCACGGAACGGGGCCTCGGCCGCCGGGTTTCCGCGCACACAGCAGCTGTGCACCTGAGAATGAGGTCAGGCCAGGCGGGCAGGTGTGTAGATACAGGTGCTCCCGTTCCGCCGTGACTTACAGGGCTCTCAGCATCAGCGTGGACACTATTTTGGTTCACCTCAAACCACCCTGCAAATATGGGTCAAATATGTATTTGTTTTGAATTCAATTACTTTTCTGCACTCAACTGATCTTGTCTGGTGCCAACCGAGAGGACTTTTTTGAGAGTATTTCATAGGTTCCGGTACACCAGACAAGCTTAGTTAAGTGTAGAAAGGCTTTTGAATCCAAAACAATTATGCATTTGACCCAGGCCAATGCTCACAATGAAAAAGCCATTTTCAGGCAACAGTATTGCACTTGTTTGTTTGTTTCAATTTTTGTGAAAGTGCCACTATTATGAAAATTCACAGATTTTCCTTGAGGTGCTTTTTCCTTGTTAAACTACACAGAAGAAGCAAATAACGTTTATTATCTCGTAACAACGGAGCACGCCACGGTCTGCAATATATCAGACGGTAAGTGAACCGTTGGTTCTCGTCCTCAATGTGCGGATGCGGAGAGAAATGGGTCGGCAAAAAGACCTGAGCGACTCTGACAAGGGCCAAAATCGTTATGGCCAGACGACTGGGTCGGAGGATCTCCGAAACGGGGTGCTCCCGGTCAGCAGTGGCGAGTACCTACTGACAGGGGTCTGAAGACGGACAAACCATGAACCGGCGACAGGGTGTTAGGCGCCCAAGGCTCATCAAATGGTAAATGGTTGGCATTTATATAGCGGCTTTATCCAAAGCGCTGTACAATTTATGCTACTCATTCACCCATTCATACACACACTCACACACCGATGGCGATTGGCTGCCATGCAAGGCGCCGACCAGCTCGTTAGGAGCATTTAGGGGTTAGGTGTCTTGCTCAGGGACACTTCAACACAGCCCGGGCGGGGGATCGAACCGGCAACCCTCCAACTGCCAGACGACTGCTCTTACTGCCTGACCATGTGTGCCCTCATCAAAACTCGAGGTCAATGAAGGCTATCCCGTCTGGTCCGAATCGACAGAAGGGCTACTGTGGCACAAGTCACAGAAAATTATGAGAGGAACGTGTCACAACACACAGTGCACCGCACCCTGCTGCATATGGGGGCATGCTGAACCCTGTCCACCGCCGAAAGCGCCTACAATGGGCACGCAAGCGTCGGAACTGCACCTCGGAGCAATGGAAGAAGGTCGCCAGGTGTGATGAGTCCCATTTTGGTTTACATCACGTGGGCCGCCGTGTTCACCGTTCGCCTGGGGAAGAGATGGCACCAGGATGCAGTGTGGGAAGAAGACAAGCCGGTGGAGGGAGTGTGATGCTCTGGGCAATGTTCTGCCGGGCATTCATGTGGACGTCAACTTGACACCTGCCACCTACCTAAGCACCGTTGCAGACCAGGTACACCCCTTCAGGGCAACGGTATTCCCCGATAGCAGTGGCCTCTTTCAGCAGGATAATGCGCCCTGCCATACTGCACAAATTGTCCTGGAATAATTTGAGGAACATCACAAAGAGTTCAAGGTGTTGCCCTGGCCTCCAAATTCCCCAAATCTCAATCCAATCGAGCATCTGTGGGACGTGCTGGAACAACAAGTCCGATCCATGGCAGCTCCACCTCACAAATGACAGGACTTAAAGGATCTGCTGCTCATGTCTCAGTACCAGGTACCACAGGACACCTTCAGAGGTCTTGTAGAGTCCATGCCTCAGCGGGTCAGAGCTGTTTTGGTGGCATGCGATGGATCAACCGCATATTAGGCAGGTGGTCATAACGCTTTGGCTCATAGGTGTATACTCCATGGTTTTTCCCATGAGAGACCTGACCGCATCAAGTTTATCAAAATTATCAGTGAAAACCAAGGCCATTGTTTGCAAGGGAAAATGTGTAATACTGCATTTATGCAAAAAATCTGGACTCCTTTGTGTGGTTTAAAAAAAAAAAAGTAACACTTCTTGAAATATCTTCATCGTGCTGCCATCTGCAACCATTATCCAGCCTGCTTATTCCTGGTCAGGGTTGCGGGGGTGCTGGAGCATATCCCAGCATGCATTAGGCCAGAGATAGGACTACACCCTTTGACAGGTCGACGATCCATCACAGGGCTATACTAGGGCTTAACACGTTGCACTAGATAACAACCTTAATGTGATTACGAAAGAACATTTAAATAACATTTAGGAATAACTACAACTATACATTTCCAAGGGCGTACTGAGCATGTGCATCCCTTATCATCCTTATTGAGCTCCCTTTCACAGTTTTTTCATCACACTTAAGATATTACTAACAATGGCAATGACTAACACAGTCCTGAGCTCCACAGATGTATTTACATTATGCCTTGATAGCAGTAGCCGGGTTAAACACAGCACCTTAGCATCCACAACAAGGTACTATAGCCAGCCATTATTTGACTTTGTAAAAGCCACAGCAGCATTTTCCTGTCACCGCAAAAATAAATCACACTTGATTGTAAACAAATATGAGCTATGTTTTCCAAAGCACTGGTCATCTTAGAATAGCGCGGAAACTCATTAGAGTATGGTGAAGGATTTTTCCCAAAAGAGAGGATAACTAATAAAATACTTCAGTTTGTTTTCTCGTGAGTCATGTTTGTATTGGCCTACTTGAGCCTTGTAGAAACACGGCATAATACCCTGCCGCTCAAAGGAAGCAATATTATTAATTATTTGCTCCCTTTGGAGTAATGTGAACACTTTTCATTACCAAATGGGATCCAGAGCTTATTAATCCTTTGAAGAGCATGTTTTTTTTGGAATGTTCTTTTTTCTCAATTCTAAGTTAATGTTCTAGAACTTAAATGCTTTCAATTAGCAGTAATGGTTGTTACGTCAGCATTACGATATTCAGATCAGGCTATTTATGATCTCACACCTTAAAGGGTTAACCACATTGTGATAGGAGAGAGCAATTTGCAATCTTACTGTGCGACTGAACGAGGGGCAGAGGATAGGCGCGGGGAATAAAACCGTGCCAGCAGAAACACACAGACAGTAATACTGTATCTTCGCAGGCAGCGAGGCTACAGTATTTGATTGGGACATTACTGCTGAAGCGAAGCAGGGGAGCTATTGGATAAGAGCTAATGAGTTCATTCATCATAGGTGACATCAAGCTGCAATCCACATGATATGAAATGCCTTGCCATCCACAGACCAAGTTCCTGAGAAGAAGCGTGTATCATTTGGATATTATCGCCCGACTAGAACGGTTGATAGGTTTTTCAGTGCAGGAGGCAACTGAACGCGCACACAAGTCACAAATCACCAGCACAATGCCCGTTTAAAAATGTACGTTGAGACGGGGAAGGGCGTCTGACATGTTGAACATTTGGCACAGGCGGGGTGCAGAAAGCGTTTCGGCGGAAGGAAATCGCATGCCCCTTTGGAATTTTACCCGCGACACAGACATTTCTGCCTGCATAACCGCTGTGTTTTTTGGACGCCGTCTTGTTTTGCTCGGGGATTTGCGTCTATTGGATTTTCAAGGCCGTAAAAACATACCTACCCATTAAAAACAACACCACACGCACACCGAAACGCATCATGTCTGCTTTCACGCGCACACACCCGCGGCAGCCTACAAAGTTTATTTGTCTGATGTCTAGCCTATGTCACACACGGTAGACTCCCCGTGTATAATGATCCACTCAATCTGTTTAAAGAAGACGAGAAAAAAAACAAAAAACACATTTTGTTAGAACTGAATTTCTATATGTCAACAACAAGCCATATGCAGGCGATGCACATCCAAATGATGAAACAAACGCGACTGCTTAGTGGTGCATTGGTGTTGGAATCACAGCCGTCTGCTTGAGCATTAAATGCTAGGCTAGACAAGTAGGGGAGAGGGAGGGAGGCTGGGGTGATGACAGTGGAAGGTAACTACGGGTGGCGTGGTTGTTGTCTGGGGTATTTTGTTCATCAAGTGTCCGTTTCAGAGCAGTAAAAGTGGATAACACCTTATGTCGCCAGTGCTCCGATGAAAACGGGGAAAGATGTGGTGGGCAGTCTGGGGTTAAAAGGGGAAAAGGTGGGTGATTGTAGGCTACTACAGCGCAGTAGCCTACATTTTGCTAAGTGGGTACAAAATACACTAATACGAGTAAAGAAACTCGTTACATCATCATGATACTGACACAAAAATTCAGATAAAAATTCAAATTCAACGTTTGCTATGTCGGATAAATAAATATTCCAAAACTGACAGTTTCCCCTCATATGCATGTATTCACGCTGTACAATTTATTTTACTCCGTGCACAACACGCACAGCAAACATCCAGCCAGAAAACTCCCCGGTCTTATTCTGGCTGGCGGTCAGCCTGACTGTGCCAATGTGGGCTGGGCTGCGCAGCATGGTCTTCTAATGGTGGACAAAAAACAATTTGCGTTGGAGAGACCAAAATTATTGACGGGGAAACGGTTATTAACGCTCGGAATGCGGTGCCGCGGCAAAACTCCTACCTTTCTGTCCATCGCTGCAATGCAGTCTGCTGTCTCGATGTTGTGGCGAAAACCAAAAAAAAAAATGTAATTAAAGAGTCTCTGTCCGGCGCACTAGTTCTGAACTTCCTTGCGGCTCGAGATTGTGATTCTCTCACACTCCCCCCTGGATGTTAGCACGGGTAGACGGATGCCTGTTGGCTCGGAAGGGGCCGAGTCTGGAGGATGGAGCCGGGCTCTGACGAGGCTTAGTGCGGCTGAGGCAGCGGCGCAGGCGCGGGCACTTGGAAACCGATCAATTCAAAAGAGGATTAGAAGGGAGCGTCGTCAAATTACCCCGGGACTGTAAGTGCTGTATACTCACCACCAGAAAAATTCACAGTACGATGGAAAGATCTCTGTTTTTCGTAAAGTTCGCGTAGACTGGAAACAACATATACACAATTCCGCCGATAAACTCAAAACCTTTATGTCAAAAATAACGTGTTAGGGGGTGTGCACAAAGTACCCGGACGAATTAAACCGTTTCATGGAGGTCGCTGAGAGTGAGAAGCAAGTTGTCCTTTAAGCACTGCTGCACGAGTCAAATGGGAAGGAATGTTGTTGTGTTCAGTGGAACACAAAAACACAATGTCCACCGAACTCAGTCAAATGGAAAACCCCAAAATGGTAGATCCTTTTCAAGGAAAAAAGTACATTTGGGGGGGGGGGGGGGGGAGTCACAGGTCATACCCCACATATAGCACCAAGTCGGTTACTTAGGATTTGGACATTAAAATACATAAACTATAGGCTGCTTCTTCTGTCCTCCTTCATCTGATATAACACCGAGAAGACAAAGCAATGTGGCAGAAAACTGACCTAGTTAATCAGCAGTTTCCCCAAACCAGTGAAATAATGAACAGATTACAGCATCAATATGGCCCTTAACTTAAACTGGCAATATTCTGTCTGAGCATGTATGACAACACAGGCCCAACCTACCCTTTGTCAAGTTTAAATTGATCGAGGTATTAAGAGAAATTCGTTCCCATCTCATTGGTGCTGTCAAGCCCTTGGCACAGAACACAATCTTGGAGGAAAGTAACGATGCACAATACTGTATTGAACTGTGGAAAAAAGGAAAGTATGCCAGGAACGCAGACACACTCACGACAAAAGGTTATGGAAATCTTTTGCAACGGAGGCATCAGGATTTTCTCTGTGGATTCAAATACTTGTAAAAATAAACACATCGCAATACAGCTATAATTTTACATTTCCAATTGCTTTATTCTGATTTAAATAACATAAACCAGTCGGTCGATGAATGTTTTCAAAAACGGATATGTGTAAGGGTCTGCTTTCAATTCTAATTTTCATTTCTAATGTTTTGGCACGCTCATTCCTTAGGAGCTTAAGACATTGCCTGAAATGGGCATTGAGGCATTTTAAAAAGATTCATTTCATCCATATTTTAAGCAGTGAAACTAGTTTTTTTACATATTGGTGTTGGTCACAGAAAAGACATAATTTGCCAATTCGGTGAGCTGCAGTCTGTAATCATTTTACTGAAAACACACAGCAGAGTTTTGCTGGCCTAAATTGCACTAGTTTGCAGCAATTTTCCATTGTTGTGTTCTGCCAGTGCGCCATCTGCTGGACATAGCTTGATGGTACAGCAGGTGGTTCATACCAGTCGCTTACTCCCACAGTAGTCCATGCGAAGAGAATTCTGCAGGAGTGAATGTACAATGGCTCTCCAAACATGAATCACTAGAAATGAATGCGCTATAAATAGAGTATTAGTCCAGGACATTCATTTCTTCATTGTGCCGATTCTTGTTGAAGTAATGCTCGTCTGGCTGTCCGCCTGCCCACAAGATCAGTTGGTTAACGTAACCAATGAGAAGAGACGTCTCCTACTGTGCCAGAGAAAAGCCTTGTGTGTGTGAGGCACATGCGACACTGACCTTGTGGTGTGAGGTTCCTGCTGAGAGACGGATCGAATGTACCTTTGTGTCAGGATAAGAACATGGCCGAACATTATAGTGTAACCAGGCTGTTACACTGACAGATGGTGATTACGGCATTTTCCGTTTCATTTCATGGGTTTATTTACTACAAATTACTTGCATGTGCACTATAGTATTGTTAAGAGTTATTTTAAATAATGCTAACACCATACTGCATTTTAGATGTGAAACAGCAGCACAGGGACCCAAACCACACACTGGTCGTAGAAACCGGCGACTTAAGGATTT
Source organism: Conger conger (assembly GCF_963514075.1). NCBI lineage: Eukaryota > Metazoa > Chordata > Actinopteri > Anguilliformes > Congridae > Conger > Conger conger. Next base: position 12,719,991 of record NC_083768.1, read on the forward strand.
TAAAAGACCTGAAGAGGAGTTCCGCTGTGACAGAGGACATTTTGTGCGATACAGTCGGGGCGTTTAAGAAACGGCCTGCAAAGACAACGCGGGGACACGCCTCGGCTAAATAAAAGAATGATTTAATAGATTTTTTTCCTTTGTTTTTAAAAGCCGTATTTTACAGTCTATGCTTCAAGTCCAAGACATACAACAGCAGTAGTTCCTCCTCCACTGAGGAGAACGGAGAGCGAAACGTCTGGCCCTGCCCGTAGAGGGGGCGAGAGTTCCCGGAGACTATGCCCCGGGGCGATAAACCACGCCCCTGTCTGCTTGCGTACCCATACACAAGAAAAATAAAAAATAAAAAGTAGGACAGGCAGGAGGAGTCCACCAATTATTCTTATACATTTGTATATCTTATACATTGAAAAAAAAAAAAAATTATATAGCACATATCCATCTGCGTGACATTTTCTACAGGGACGCATTTTCTGATGAAAACAACACACCCTGTGAATAAAAAATACAAATAAACCAAAAAAATAAAGAAAATATCTTGCTTCTGAGATTACTTTACCACCCCCCCCCCCTTTGACTTCACCTTTTACAGTCACTGAAGGCTGATCCTTCCCAGAATGCAACAGAGGCCGGTGCTGAGTAATATGGAGGGAGGATGTGTCTTCCATTGTGTGTGTGTGTGTGTGTGTGTGTGTGTGTGTGTGTGTGTGTGTGTGTGTGTGTGTGTGTGTGCACGCGCGCATGTACATGGTTGTCTTGTGTGTGCGCACTGCTATGTCCACTGCTGTGCCCTGTGCGCCTGTGTTCGACGTATGTATGCGTGCGTCTCTGTGTATTTTCTATGCGCACGCGCGTGTGTGTGTGTGTGTATGTCTGTGTGTGTATGTGTGTGTGTTCTGCGCGCGCGTGCGTGTATCTGTGTGTGTTTATGTTCTGCACGCGCGCGCGAGTGTGTGTGTGTGTGTGTGTGTGTGTGTGTTTATGTTCTGCGCGCGTGTTTATGTTCTGCGTGTGTGTTGTGTGTTCATGTTCTGTATGTGTGTGTGTTTATGTTCTGTATGCGTGTTTATGTTCTGTATGTGTGTGTGTGCGTGTGTGTTTGCGTGGGCCCTCCCCCCCCCCCTTATCGGCGGTAGAGGCCGAACGCCACGAAGCTGAAGAAGATGGTGAGGCCCACCAGGGAGGCGGTGGCAGTGGCGGTGAAGAACTGGCGGTACTGGATCTGGAAGTACCAGAGCACGGCCAGCATGAGCAGGAAGAAGGGCACCATCAGGCTGCCCACGTTCAGCGCCACGTGCACCTGGTCGGCGGCTCGGGCGCCCGCGGGCACCTGGGGCGTGGCGTGCTGCGAGATGTGGCAGTGCAGGACGCAGTTGTCCGCCAGGTTGAGCGAGGCCAGCGTCTGGGCGTCGTCCCGCAGCAGCTGGCCCTGGTAGATCAGCCGCACCTGGTGCTCCTGCCCCGTGAAGTACGTCCTGCGCGGGGGGGCGGGGTGACGGGAAACACACAAAAAGACAAAAAAACAGGTGGGATCAATAACTTTAGCTACGACAGCACTACTCGTACGTTAATACCGGTGTACGTTCAGGGCCTCGTTTACTGTACTACGCACAGGCGAAACTCATAACACAACCAATGGTTGGTGCAAACCGACTTAACAGCATGAAAGCTCAGCAAATCTTATAGGGAATGCATTGCATTTGACTGATTCTGCAATTGTCTCCACTATTATACACTGAAGTGTTCTGCCGTAGCCTATCCAGATGTTTGACGCATTGTGTTCAGAGATGCTCTTCTGCATATCACTGTTGTAATGTGTGGTTATTTGCAAATTCTGGAGACTGTTGCGCTTGAAAATCCCAGGAGATCAGCAGTTTGAGATACTCAAACCATCTGGCACCAACAATCATTCCATGGTGAAATTAACTTAGACCACATTTCTTCCTCGTTCTAATATTTGGTCTGAAAAACAGCTGAACCTCTTGACCACGTCTGCATGCATTTATGCATTTAGTTGCTGCCACATGATTGGATTAAATATTTACATTAAGAAGCTGGTGTATAGGTCTACCTAATAAAGTGATCACTGAGTGTACATTAGATAAGTAGCCAGTAAAATCATAAAGCATTAATTATTAATAAAAGCACTCAAGATAATAACAGGTTCCCTAACTTTGCTTTAGCCAAGGTAGCCAACTAAAGCCTCACTAGCCATCAAAAATTATCATCATGAATTGACCTTCATTCATTTTCATAATCTTGGTAGTTAGTGTTAGCCAACACACTGAATAGAACACATTCAGCATAATTATTATTATTTTAATGTTTTATGAAGCTACTCTTCAGTGTGCTTCACATTAGTCACAATCTACCAACTATCCTGACGACGGAATTGGCGAGCAAGCTAACATTTAGAAGAGAAACACGGAGCTACGACGGAGAACACAGAGAATGCGGGACTAAGCCTCGAGTCGAGGCTTTGTTGCAAGCCAGATAAATTCACAAAAAAAAGGGTCACTAAAGAGCCGAAGGCACTTCGCAAAACCTGCTGCCAATTCAAGTAGTGTTAACGTGCAGCGTGCTTAGAATTGGGCTGTTGTTAAATGGGGTAAATTCATTCTCAAAATGCTTTGTCAGAAGCGGCGTTCTTCTGCAGAACCCCATACGAAGCCACCCAAGCTGGGTACACGAGTCGGCTGAGTGTGGAGCCTGCAGTTTCCAAAACTGTAATGGGGAAATCGATTTCGGCGGTGGGAAAACCACAGGGATAACGAGTGGGCCGTGGCAGACTCCATTTTATACCATTACTTGTTAAAAGAAAGCTGCACTGTGGCGGCAGCTGCGGCAGAATCACGAAGCGCAGCGACCCGACCCGGTCAAAGTTCTGGGGCGGCTGAACTGAGCGCGTGCAAGGGGCAGGAGAGGCCTGTACGCGTCAGAGCGGGACAGCGATTGAGGAAATGTATTAACCAGAAGCTGCTGAATCATTCTGGAGACTCAGTGCTGGGGCCAGCGCCTCCCCACACTCCCAGCACTGACCACCCTTCACTGGGAACGGAGAAGCCTCATTTCACTCAAAGTGTAGAGGAAATATGGACCAAAGGCTGATGGTCCACGGGCTGGCTGGGGAAGAGCGGTTTTGAAGCAGTGGAAGTGAGGTTTCCGGGCACCGCCATGTTGGGCAATTCTGGGGGCCGTAGACGGCGCAGTAGGGAAAGGGGGAAGTCCTTACATGGGCATGAAGCCCACAGAGAGTGCGGTTCCTCCACTAAGCGTGTGCGACAGAGTGACTCAGCAGTGACGCAAACCGTTCTCGATTGTCCAGAACATTTTTTGATATATTACTCAGTAACTAAAATCGGCACATGGGGAGACATTAGATATAGGGGGGGAGAGACACTGTGAGCAACGACTCTCAAAAAGAGCAGGAAATGAGCTTAAAAAAAACAAAAAACTCTTGAGACTAGTGTACCTGAAAATCTCAGGAGATCAGCAGTTTCTGAGATACTCAAACCGCCCTGTCTGTCACCAACAATCAGACCATCAAAATCACTTGGATCACATTTTTTCCCCCATTCTGATGGTTGATGTGAACATTAACTGAAGCTCCTCACCCGTATCTGCATGATTGTATGCATTGCACTGCTGGAAACCTGCCACCCCAAATGGTAGCCATGGAGACCATGTGACATGCGTGACTGTCTCACGGAGGCTCCTCCCGTGGGGGTGTAAGACGCCCAGATCAGGCACCACGGGGCAGGTTCATCACCTCCCCTGGCGCTCCAGCCGAACACCCTCCATCGCCAGGCCCAGGAGTCAGGACCCGACTCCTCTTACAGCAGTGATGCAATCATTGCCACGGCAGAGTCAGAAAGTGCAATCGTGCCACCAAGGAAAGCAGAGGTCACAGAAGAAGGACTAATAACCTGGGAGTTGTGGGCTTGGGCTCAGGCTCAGGTCTGGCGTTTCCCCCCTGCATTCCCCTTCTGTGACTCTGCGTCTTTGCGAAAAGCGCTATTCCAATAAAATTTCTTTAATTAATGGACCCTGTTGAAGTCAATAATAACAAAGAAAATAATTTACTGACCAGATTCATTTTACCAGGCGTGATGACGTTCAGAAAGGACGGAGGCACGACACTGCGGTATTACCCACAAGCCACTGCCTGCTCAGTCGGTACCCAATCAAAGCACTGATGGGATTTTCTGGAACCACGCCCCCAAAAGTGCTTTTCAACTTCCATCACCTAAGCATGATTTTACTGACTTCATCCTGGAAAAGGGATGATGTAATCCACTCTCGGTATTCCAGAAACCACGAGACTCCATGCCAGGAAGCATACAGGCGTTAAGAGGCCCAATTCCCTATATCCCCATTTAAATCCTGTCTCCCTACCATCATTCACTACCATCGTCTATTGCATTCGCATAAGCCTTATGCAGTTCACTCATTACAATACACATGGTGCTGAATATGAAATTAATAAATAATGAATAATGAAATTAGTGGATATTATTACTTTTCTTGTAAGAACTGGTGACCTCAGAAAGAGACCTCTCCCACTCTCAACAGTCACAAACTTTTAAATGCCCAGAATGCCAACTTACAATGTAATAATGGAGCAAGAACATAGAACGATTTATCCAAAACAATTTTTTTTTTTAAAGATAAACAATTTCCAATTTGCACTTTTATGTTTTGCCTCTCACTTATATAAATGTCGTACAATCCAGTGCTGTGACATCCTCGATAATATGAAAGAGTTTGACACGCAGTATTGCACAGCCTTGTTCAAGGAAGTCACAGAAATCCAAGAAGAGAAATCCTCAGCAACGCATGCCTTTTGAAATGTTAAGTGGAGTTTGGTGGCTGTTCGGAGGTTTTTCTTTACACATCTAAAAACTAACGCCTTTGGCGGCGACTGTACAACATGAAAGGGGTATAGAGGGAGGGAGGGCGGGCACCGTGCTTCTTCTGCCAAAATCTGAGTGCCGAGCAAGATTAGCACTTAAGAGCCCAAATCCTGCCAGTAATGCGCCGTACACGTGCAACATTGAAATATTTACCCCAGCATTGAAAGCTTTAGTGCCTCTACCCCTGAAGCCCCGATCGGGTTCTCACTCCGGACACGTTCGCACAGGCACGCGTGTCTGGGGTATCAAAATTACTCGAGTTTGGTGAATCCCACTGGCCTTGAGCTTAAACGTGCAAAGTATCTGCTGTCAAGCTTGAGTATCATTCTGTATGTGTGTGTGACAGAGAAAGAGGTAAACAGTGTTCAACTCCAGCAGAGCAGTAATTTGAGGACTAGCATAGTACTTACAGTATAGCACAGCAGGCCTATTTCAAGACATGATGTTCACTACAGTCCACTCCAGTAGGTTTCCAGCCATACGTTTTTACTATTAGTATACCTAGTAGTATACCTATTTATCCATGCAATTATCTAATCAGCCAATTGCGTGGCAGCAGTGCAATGCATACAATCATGTAGATACGGGTGAGGAGCTTCGGTTAATGTTCACATCAACCATCAGAATGGGGAAAAAATGTGATCCAAGTGATTTTGACCATGGTCTGATTGTTGGTGACAGACAGGGTGGTTTGAGTATCTCAGAAACTGCTGATCTCCTGAGATTTTCATGTACACTAGTCTCAAGAGTTTGCAAAGAATGGTGCAAAAAAACAAACAAAAAAATCCAGTGAGTAGCAGTTCTACAGACAGAAACGCCTTGCTAATGATAGATGTCAGAGGAGAATGGCCAGACTGGTCAAAGCAGACAGGAAGGTGACAGTAATGCAAATAGTGGGTCGACAATGGCTCAGGTGGTAAGAGCAGTCGTCTGGCAGTCGGACGGTTGCCGGTTCGATCCCGCCCTGGGTGTGTTGAAGTGTTCTTGAGCAAGACACCTAACCCCCAAAATGCTCCTGACGAGCTGGTTGGCACCTTGCATGGCAGCCAATCGCTGTCGGTGTGTGAATGGGTTAATGAGAAGCATCAATTGTACAGCGCTTTGGATAAAGGCGTTATATAAAATGCCAACCAAATGACCACCCATTACAACAGAGGTATACACAAGAGCATCTCTGAACACACAACGCCTCATAATGCTAAGTGGATAGGCTACAGCAATAGAAGTCTACAAAACAAGTCTAATAAATACCTAGTAAAGTGCTTGGTAAGTGTGTATCAACAGAACAAACAAGCACATCCTTCAGCTATATGACCGGACTGAATGTGTGACAGCCTGAACCCTCCTCACCAGTTTGCCTCGAGGGCCAGGTGAACAGCAGGCTCACGGCTTAAATACACAAAGGGTAACATTCATGACACGCACGTTATCGATTCGAGGGAATCCGATAAGCAAGTGACTCCATCCTCGCCTGGCCTGGCCGAGGTCAGGTAACCTCAGGCACGTGGTATGCAAAGCACTATGCAGATTCCAGGGCCCGTCCCGGCAATCGCTACGCAGATCTGCGGGGTTTTCCCAACTGCAGGATATGTTGCAGGCCCCATGGATAGGGCATGAAGAGCCGCAAACTGAGAGGTTTGACAGACTGATTGACCGCTGTGACAGCGGTGGTCCGGCCCATCTCCGGGCGGCCTTACCGTTTGATGTAGCCGATGGTGTCCTCTGGCTTGACCTGGGCCACCCTCTCGGTGTCGTTGAGGAACTTCAGACGGAGGACCATGTTCCTCTGGGCGTCGTCCGCGGGGGCACTTTCGGCGCTGTCCGGCGGCGGCTGGGCGGGACCGGCGCCGGTCTGGGCGGCGCCCGCGGTCTCCCTGTGTCGCAGCCCGTCCGTCCCGAACCCCCCGTCCGTCCCGAGCCCCCCGTCCGACCCGAGCCCCCCGTCCGACGGGGCGCTACCCTGCACCTCCGCCCCTGCTTCCGCCTCCTCCCGCCCCTCGGCCCCCGCCTCCCGGGGGGGCTCGTCCTGCTTCCCCTCCTCCCCCAGGCCCCCGGGCGTCGGGGCGGTCTCCGGGGAGGGTGGCTCGGGCCCGGAGCTCTCCGGGGAGGAGGAGGAGGAGGAGGAGGAGGCGGTCCTGTGCGAGGCGGGGGCGGGGGTGAAGAGGTGCTCGGAGCGGTCGGCCGTGTGGGTGGAGGCCCACGCCAGCACCAGCACCAGAGCCAGGAACACCACCCCGAAGAGCAGGGTCACCTCGTCCCCCACGCCCTCGATCAGAGCCATCCTGGGGCCGGTCCCGGACCAAAGGCAACGTTCAGCTAGGCACCTTCAGCACAGGGAGAGAGCATGGTGTTAGGACCCTGCGTTAGGCACCTTCAGCACAGGGAGAGAGCACGGGGTTAGGACCCTGTGTTAGGCACCTTCAGCACAGGGAGAGAGCACGGTGTTAGGACCCTGTGTTAGGCACCTTCAGCACAGGGAGAGAGCACGGGGTTAGGACCCTGTGTTAGGGACCTTCAGCGCAGGGAGAGAGCATGGTGCTAGGACCCTGTGTTAGGGACCTTCAGCGCAGGGAGAGAGCATGGTGCTAGGACCCTGTGTTAGGGACCTTCAGCACAGGGAGAGAGCATGGTGTTAGGACCCTGTGTTAGGGACCTTCAGCACAGGGAGAGAGTACGGTGTTAGGACCCTGTGTTAGGCACCTTCAGCACAGGGAGAGAGTACGGTGTTAGGACCCTGCGTTAGGCACCTTCAGCACAGGGAGAGAGCATGGTGTTAGGACCCTGCGTTAGGCACCTTCAGCACAAGGAGAGAGCATGGTGTTAGGACCCTGTGTTAGGGACCTTCAGCACAGGGAGAGAGCATGGTGTTAGGACCCTGCGTTAGGCACCTTCAGCACAAGGAGAGAGCATGGTGTTAGGACCCTGTGTTAGGGACCTTCAGCACAGGGAGAGAGCATGGTGTTAGGACCCTGTGTTAGGGACCTTCAGCACAGGGAGAGAGTACGGTGTTAGGACCCTGTGCTAGGACCCCTATATGGACATAGGCTAAACACCATGGGGAGGCTGTCACGCCTCACCATCTTGCCAACCGAAAGGTCTACTCTAGAGCCTCTGTTCTGGTCCACTCTAAAACCTCCGTCTTGGTCTACTCTACCGTTTCGGTTTTAGTCTACTCCACAGCCTGTTTTTGGTCTGCTCTACAACTTCTGCGTTGGAGTACAGTACCCCCGGTTTTTGTGAACTGCACAGTTTCTGTTTTGATCTACACTACAGCCTCCCTATTTCCACAAACTAGCTGAACATCTCTGCTTTCAAAACATTTCCCCTCACTATACTGTAAACATCATTAAGAGTACACCAGGGAAAGGTTTTCACTGGTTTGCATTAGTCCGATCAGATAAGGGAGAAGAAGGATGTGCGCACGGAACCGACGCTTATATAAACTTGACATGACAAACCGCCATTGGCATACTATCTGCACACATGGAGCAAGGCTCCACAGGTATTACCACCCTGCACCCAGTGGAAATGAGGGAGGGAGGAGAGAGGGGGTGAATTTCACCTCCTAACTGGCTTCTGGCATCTCCAGACCAGCGTCACGAGCAGCCTGTGTACCAGCAGATGCTTACCCATGGACACTTCACACTCCAATCAGCAGCTTAATGCAGCCGTCAAGGCAATTCTTTTGATTAGACTAAGCAGGAGAGAATCCTCCCCTGGGGCAATGCAGGGTTCAGGGCCTTGCTCAAGGGCCCAACGGCTGTGCGGATCTTATGGCTACACCGGGATTAGAACCACCGAGCTTGCGGGTCCGAGTCATGTACCGTAACCACTACGCTACAGGCCACCCCTTTATTCTTATAGCAGTATTCATTATTTGCATTTGGCAGATGCTCTTATCCAGAGCAACGAACAGTTGATTAGACTAAGTAGGAGACAATCCTCCCCTGGAGCAATGCAGGGTTAAGGGCCTTGCTCAAGGGCTGTGCGGATCTTATTGTGGCTACACTGGGATTAGAACCACCGACCTTGCGTGTCCCAGTCATTTACCTTAACCACTACGCCACAGGCCGCCCCGTATTCCTACTGCGTTTCAGAATTTCATACGTGTATTGTTGTGTATCACTCTACTTTATGCACTACACTGTTAAACTGCTTTAGTACAGCATGTAAGCTGCAATGCTGCTCATATTGCCAAGTAGCTCTCTTAAAACAGCGTTTAATATCCATGAGTATAAACACTGGCATAGGCTAATCCAACACATAACAAAGGGCAGCTGCAGCGGGCACACTAATACAGTATTGTAATGCCATCGCCTCAGTGCTGAGGCTTGATTTGTTAGAGGTCCCCCTCTTGCAGTTTACACCAACCCGCAGTGAGAACTACTGAACATTCCGCCCAGAACACATTTACCACAAAATCCTTCCACCAGTCGGGTACACTGATTCTGAGTGCAAACTGAGGCGCGATTAAGTTCTGATGTACGGAGCATATACGTATGCAGACATCAGCCCGAGCCTGTGGGACCAGGGTACGAGTCTATATGACAGACAAATAACTATGTCAAGTGAACCGTGGAAAATTTGGTCCCTCTTACAGAATGTGCTGCTCTGGCAAAAAAAACACTTAAAAAATTACAGGCTGGATCAGAGAAGCACAGAGCGTCTTGCCTCAGCACCCCCTATAATCATCTCCAAAGATTTTTGGAGCTTCTGAAAAGGGATGAAGCACAACTGCCTTTTGATTTGCCTTAAAAGGCCGCCCACATATAGCGCGGCGGTTTACATCTCAACCGTTTCCGTCTCTAAGCGTCGCGTTCAGCCTGCAGAAGAGCAGCTGATGACAGAGACTGCGTTGTGCCATTTTGTCTCCAGGCAACACCAACAGTGCAACACTCAGCCGCCGACTGCAACCTGAACTCTGAAATGCAATTACGGACGGACGAACGCGGTGCGATAAGGATTCTTACACAGGGAAACGGTAAGCTATCATTTCCTCCGGTCCATTAGTGACGGCTGTGCACTTAGCGTTGCGGTAACGAGACGGGCGCAAGGGCAGAGATCTCGCCAACGTAGCGGGTCCATTTGCTAATTTATTGCTAAGACTTTTTTTTTTTTTTTAAACCCCCAATAGAAGTTATGAATTATAGGTCCTTGTGCAGAACTGCAGCAGAAAAACAAAACTGCGTGTTCTTTCATCCAGGCACTTCAATTGAGTGATAGAGTGGCTACAATAAAGCCAAAATCATAGGTCAGTAGCCTAAATTCACAAAGTCTGAGAGCTTTGAATCGTAAACCGTAGAACGGTTTTGTTCAGAATTTTCATGTGAGACATCAACTAAATTAGTTTTAACATGTCGTGATTCCAGGTGTTTATTTCAGGTCTGTTTGATAGGCATCAAAAATAGCATTCCCATATTCACAACATATTAAAAAAATAAAAAAACCCCGGATAAAACAGTCTAATTAAAGCACCTCTCTAACAGCAGCTGACAGAAGGTAATTTAGTCCGCTTCCCGTTAATATTCAAAGATGAGTGACCCTTTCTTTCAGCTCACAAGTCCCAATTTAGCAATCAGTTTGGTTAGCGAAATCACTTGCACTAATGCCTTAGTGATGTGGCACCAACACCCTGGTCAGGCTGTTAGCCAGGCCTGGTAAAACTGGCCATTTTAATCACATTAGTGCTCTCCTACACTGCAAATAGGCAGCCTTTATTCAGATTGAAAGGCTACTGAAACAATAAAATGGCATAAATAAAGTTTTGGTTGGCATCATATGGCATCAAATTTAAAAAATGTATTTAGCAGATGCGCTTATCCAGAGCATTACATTAATGGCATCTGGCAGACGCTCTTATCCTGAGCGACGTACAGTTGATTAGACTAAGCAGGAGACAATCCTCCCCTGGTGCAACGCAGGGTTAAGGGCCTTGCTCAAGGGCCCAACGGCTGTGCGGATGTTATTGTGGCTACACCGGGGATCAAACCACCAACCTTGCAGGTCCCAGTCATGTACCTTAACCACTACACTACAGGCCGCCCCACAGACTTGCACACCTTTTTACATAGGACCCATTTATAAATCCGGACATTTTTTACTGAAGCTGCTCCTGGCTCGAGGGTACAACGGTAGTGGCCCCACAAGGGAATTCAACCCACAACCTCAGAGTTGCAGCCCCTGAGATGTAAAGGATGCCAAGATGGAAGCAGGAATTAGTGGGCAGTGCAAGAAGTGTCCTTACCCTGCAACTACATTTGCGGTGAAAGCCAATAGGAGGCTATTATCAACGAATGCACTTACAAACCTCAATCCTTGCCCCACATCTAGCCCACATCTTATTGCCCAGTTCAGAATGTAATTTGGGGAGTTTCTGCTGCCACATCATTTAGCGGAATCCCAGAATGAATCTTGTGTGCAGCTACTGAAAGTTCCAAACTTAATGTGAAACCAAAAAAATGTTTTTATGTCCTATTCAGAACAATATTATGGCGGGTGAAAAAAAAAAAAAGGGGGGAAGTTTCTTCATCTATCAGCTACGATTTCGCTGAATCACAAAAACATTTTCAAGTTGCAAGCATCTTTCAAAAATGTCATGGAAGAATTAAAGGTACAATACGTAGTTTTGGCCTTCTAACAGCCAAGAGAGGAATTGCAGCAACAAACACCCTTAAACTACAACACTGTTTACCCCTCCCACTTCACTGTGAAAGTTCTGATGTTTAACCCGCCCCCACTTCATCAGCTGTGGCAATTAGAACCAATTTCCAACCAATGAGCTTGAATTATTGTGCAGCTATACAATGTTTTGATGTCAGTCCGTCAACTGTATATTTTGAAACCCGAATTTAAAGACTATAAACGCAGGCAGAAGGCGATGTCAGTGAGCCTTTTTCAATGACAAGAAGGGATTTAAAATGGTCTACTCACAATGTTAACACGAAGATCTTACCTATCGTACCTTCAATAATGTGGGGGAGGGGTGACTAGCCCGCAGCTGTGGGCATGACTACAGTAGGTGGGATTACCTATGAAGGAGGGCTAATCCACTGCACAACTGTTCTAATCCACCAGTACAGATTTCCCTGGTGAATTACACCATCACACAGCTCATTAACATCACAGCACAAGAGAGTCAGTGTGTACCCCACATAAGAAGATTAGGGTCCCTCAATGAGACAGCCTAACAACCTCCGGAGAGAGGACCAAACTGGGGGACTAAAACTGGGGAAAGAATGAAGTGCTTCCCCACCTGTTATTTCTCAGTTCAGAGGTCGCCAGGTCAACCCCACCGCAACCAGGAAACACAGTGGCTGTTACCGTTCCATCAGGCTTACTGATGGAACATTAACCATGGTGAATGCTGGGGGTGAGAACTCGCCCATGTTCACACATGGAACCACATTAAAGGACAACACCTCGGAAAAAGAGAGACGTTTCCCTCTCTGAGGTCATGGAAGTTCTGACTACAGTTCAGTGAGGCCACGCTTCCCCCTCAAACCAGTAACGCTTGCTCAACTCCTTACAGCTGGTGCTATAGGATTCCATATGTGCAGGAGGTATAAAACAAGCCCAGATTGGCGTGGCTACGCTGCTAAAACAGACACAGAAAAAAAAAAAAACCATTGGGGCAGCTCGCTGAAACTCGTGAAAAAGGGAAAAACAGCAGAGAAATGTGGGCGAGAAATGTGTTCTTGTGTGGGGCTAGCTCTCCCACACAAGAACAGAGAGACTCTAGGCCCTTTCTGAGGCCTCTTAAGAAGCAACGGTTGGGCGAGCAACGGGCTTTCTACACAGGAAACGAGGCCGTCGGCAGGTGCCAAGGCCCTTGATATTGTCACACAACAGGGGCTTAACCTGTTTGTCCCAGCTGAAAAGACCTGAAAACCCCCTGGTGGAAACACGGCCGCCGCCCCCCCCCCCCCCCCCCGGCTGCCAGTTTGTCCACGGTCGCCTTGGTTTCCCGCCAGTTTTTAAGGCTCGGGACTCAGCCACAGGCGGGCCCAACGCCAGCCTGCAGTTTCCCGGAAGGCCGCTCTGGTTGGGTGACAAAAAAAAGCCCGGCGTTAACCTGTTCTAGCGGTTTCAGGTGCTCGTTCTGGCATTGCGATCTGGATAGACGCCACAGAGCCTCCACAGGTAAACAAAGTAGGACACATATGCAAGTCGCGGGGCGGAGGCTTCTGTTCAGACCTTAAATATATACACCTTCAGGGCAGCCTGATGACAAAGGACCAGCTAAATCCTAGAGTTAGCAGCTGCTTGGATGTGCCAAGCATTTAAAGTAACCTTGTGAAAAGGGCCAATAAAATTGCACACATTTTATATTCAGTCACTTAGGACTCACTAAGTTAAATTTCTATTTCCATGCAAGCGTGTTAAATCATACATGGTATTTCACTTTATTAATCTTTTCTTTTCTTTTCCCCCCCCAAGCCAAGTGCCTTCAATTTCAATCTGTGTTTCTCATACAAGCCTGGCGGTACTGGGCCAGTACCTGAAGGGAATACCCATATTCCAACACAAGATATGACGGTGCAAATCAATAATCTGCAAATGGATCACACAATTAGGAACTCAATACGTCCACGTCGCACAGACAGCATACTTACCGCTCAGCACTTTTATATTCACTATATTGCCCGAAGCATTCATTTTGGCAGCCCAACTAAAGATGAAATACTGCCTAGTTTTCAACGTGGAATGCGGTTTGAATAATAAACGGTAATGAATGCAGGCTACTGCTGCTACATAAGGCCTGCGAACTCCATGAGGCCTATAGGATGATTGGTTGGTAGCATAGGGTGGCGGTACCCAGTGCCAGACTCGCCCCATGGAGAGCAGTGTGCGGCTTTGTTTTCTCTCAAAACGGTGCTACGGGAGACGGAGCTTTTTCAGACGTGGATCTAGGTCAGCAGAAATTCTTTCAAGTTAATCTTCTCCAGTCATGCAAAAATCTTCCCAACCTTTGAACAGAGAGTCGCCGAAGAAACCGGCATTTTTGCATTTGATTTGTGCTCCAAGTTGCACGTTTCGCGGGTATTGTGTTGATTACACTATGAATCATACTTTTTAGTTAGTTTAATTATCAATTAGGCTCGGTTAAACACTGCCCATAAGGAAAACACACCACCCCAGAGCAAAATACAGCTAGTCGTTTACCTCGTCTTCGACCAACGTTTTGAACTTTACCGCTTCATGTAGACAAGAGTGTGCTGTTGGATCTGGACTAATTACACAACACCATCAAAATAGCGTTCAGGCCCCTTCTCTTTACTGGGAGCAATGGGATGCGAGCATTTCTTTACAGTTCCAACCAACGTGACTATAGTTAACAATTGCCATTCTGAAAACGGCTCGACTAAATCCAACCATCTCTCCAGCGTACAATGCCCGTTAACGTGCATTCACAAAATATAAAGGATGAATACATGCAAATGTTCAGTCACTGCGTCTGATCCGTGGAGCAACTGACTAATCAGCAAAGACTAAAATCTAAAAAACAAAATAAAAAACATTTACGTTAACCATATCTTAGCTCAATTTTGCTGGCAAACAACCAATACAGCTGATAATGATTCTGTTTTTTTCAGAGGCGTTTTACGAATCATCATTGCATTACCTTTAATATGAACAGCCGCCAAGCGAAGGAAAGGCATATTAGCTACTTAGCTAGCAATCTCAAGTACAACGAAGGAAAAGCTAGTTAGCTAATTTATATTTGTCTGAAACGCCGATGTGAATGCACATCGCGAAACGGTTACATAACAATGACCCTAGCTACCGAACATGCTAAGAACGGTTAGCCGTTGCTGTCGCTGGCAAGCTACAAATTTCAATAAAGACTAAAAGCAACTTCCATATGTCCCCAAAATAGCAAGCTAGCGTTAGCTAATATTAGCTGGCTAGCGAGCAAGATGTTTCAAACGCAACAAAAAGTGACCAAGACTCACTCTACAATTTACATATAAAAACGTGCTGATTAACCAGGCCCAGAAATCGCGGTACATAACCACCTAGTTACATATTTTTTTTATATTAACTTACTGGTAATGTTTTGGACTGCATGGCATATAATTCTCACTCCGCTCCACTTCTCACTTCCTGACTGAGAGTCCGACCGGATGTGACTGATTCTTTCTATGACTGGGGTCTGGGAGATGTAGTTCATTGAGTGAGTTGAATATCACGTTACAAATTAAAATAGCATGTAATTGTTGCCGCATCATTGACGAGAATGTAGGATCAATATAAAAAATGGGCTTGAAACATGTCATCTTTCTGTGTACCTTATTCAACATTTTAGCGGGCTGTGGGTGTTGATTGAGGATCACTTCACCCATTTTAAATTATCTTTCGGTTTTAGTGTTATCATTACGACTGTCACCCAGAGGGATTATGCATGCCCTACTTGGTAATTCGGTTTTATGTCCTTGGTGACAAACTCATTTCCCCTGGGAATAAAAAAAAAAAGCAATTATCTTTCTTATCTATTTAACAAGTGACTTGAAACTCAGCTCTAGTTCGTATTTTGTTTACATGAGAATTCGAAATGACACAGTAGTTCAGCCTGTACTATTCAAACGCACTGGAATCAGGTCCCTTCTTCATTACACCTGGTATTATTCAATTGGTATATAGGGTAAATGGAACCCAAGGTTTTTTATGCTTAACCTGTCTCATTAAGAAATGTGTAACCATTGTGTTCATAATCTATCTATCTATCTATCTATCTATCTATCTATCTATCTATCTATCTATCTCATCTTTATGAGACATTGAAAGCAAATGCCTTGTAATCAGCTGCTTTTGACATGCATTGTGGAACAGAAAAGCTGCCATAAACATCTGACCCATCTAGTTACAGCATTAACCTGCCGCCACTGAGAGCAAATTAAATCCCAGGAGAATGTCTGACATTACAGCAGTCCAATCAAAACCCCGCTGTTAAGGAAAGAGAATGCACCAGTGTGTATCAGAGTGTGTACCCTGTTTTTTTTTTTTATTAGCCTATAAGCCTATTTTATGCACAGCAGCAGTAATGGAAGTGGTTAGTCACTGTTATTATGGCAATATTAGCGACATCTAGTGTTCAATTATAGCATAACAACACAGTGTTCCAGCTTGCTGGTGTAGGTTGCTCAATAATACTGTAAAATGGTAAATGGTTGGCATTTATATAGCGCGTTTGTCCAAAGCGCTGTACAGTTGATGCTACTCATTTACCCATTCATATATACACTCACACACCAACGGTGATTGGCTGTCATGCAAGGCACCAACCAGCTCGTCAGGAGCATTTGGGCGTTAGGTTTAAATAAATGATTTTATATTTTCATGAAAAGGACTTATTTTTGCTCATGCTTTCTGGTTCATAGTTCCTTGAGGTTTTCAAGTCCCATCTTGATTGTTTTTGAATGGATATTAAGACTGGGGGGAGTGATTAATTTGGTTAAAATAAAGGAGTCATTAACTGAATAAAGCCCACGGGGGGTCATGGCAACAGTAAACCTGCTGGCCTGGAGACCTCTGGGACTAGGGTTCAGCACTGGAGTCTCATTTCCAATGGGCCATTGGCTCTCATTTTCAGATGACAGGACCCACAATTAATGGACACAACAGAGTCCGCCTGCTTTCAAAAGCAGCTTTTCCACAGATCACTGTAAAGGCGCATCACGTAAACATATAAATTTGCATTCTGTGTGTGCTCTACATGATGTGCGAGATTGTGCTGTAAATTATATGCTAAAAAAAGAAATAAATGCCAATACATTATTGAGTTTTTGCCAAAATGAGAGAACACCAAGAAGCAAAATATAATGGCGGTCCAAGATTTCCTCACTATGATATAAAATATCATTTGAATTCAGGTCAAGGCCCAAAAATAATTAAGTATTCTATAAATATCGCCCTACCTCTTGTAGGTAAATGAAAATCGTTAAAGATATTGCACAACACTGTAAACAAGCCCGGCATGACAGCAACCTTGCTTTACATCTTTAATAAAAGATTTTGTCATGATTAAATATATGAAACGAGGTTGCTGAACACCTGAGCCTAATTCATTTAATAAGAAATGTCTGTTCCCTGTTTATTTGTCCAAAGGGAGGGAGGGCAACCTTAATAGAAGACATCACTGATATGGGATTCACACCACGGATGTTGCTAGCTTTTTTCTGTGATATTGACAACAACAAATATTTTCATATGCCTTATAGAAATGTAATTTCACTACCAAGAGAAAAGCAATAAAGCAGCCAGGTTTGTCCTCCACAGTGTAATTTCCACTTATTTTTTGTTAAATAAATGGTTGCTGGATTTCATATTTGGCACAAGTATATACACGGATGTATTGTAGGCTAATAGGTTAATTAAACATACGCCTATTTGGACATTTCAATTATTTGACATATTCATGCCGTACACATGATTACATATTTATTAATTCTTTGGCATGATTTGTCTTCTGCAAACATGTAAAAAATGTCTAATAACTCATTAATAACTTGCAGTTAGCAAACAATAAATTGAAACACTGATGTACATTAATTGAATAGGGTGTTGGACCAACATGTGTGGCCAATCCAGCCTGTATAAGCAATTGCATACAATTTTACTTCACCATGAAAAGGTCAATCGAATTACCTGGTGAAAGTGTAAAACTCAGTCTCAGGTGTCATTGCAGACTATCGCTTCTTTGATTGGGCTCTGATGGGGACAATGTCAGAAAACTCAAATTAACTGGTTGGAACAAAAACCAGCATGCAGATCGGCCCTCCAGGACTGGAGTTGTGCATCCCTGCATTAAGGGTATTACGTGCACTTAAATAATTCCAATAAATGTGGCCCACACCTTTACAGAAGCAACAGAATATATCACTGTTGAAAAACTGTTGTGTTTCTTTATTTTTACTTCTGTATGTGTACAGTACACCCACAAAGGAAGTGAAACGTTCAAGTGTATATTCCCGAATTGGCCACCAGATGGCTCTCCCATCAACACAAACGTCAAATTATTTTCTTTTCTTAATGAAACCCACTGTAATTTAGTGGTGTGATAATATTTTAAACATTTATATCAAGTGGTCTAGCTATATTATATGTATTTGAACTGTGATGAAAGTGGGAATTTAATTTTTTTTTAATCTCTAAAAGGTCTCTAGTGTTAGTTTTTCTGCTGTAAACTCAAACAAAATAGTTTTATGGTTTTGGAATTTTTGGATGAAGTTACACTGCATTACATTATAGGCATTTGGCAGACGCTCTTATCCAGAGGGAAGTACAACAAAGTGCATAACCATAACCAGGGACAAGAGCGCTAAAAGACCATAAAGGGAAGTACAGTTTAAGTGCTAGGAATGACCACAAAGATAAAGACTTGGGCTTTGTAGCTTAATCTGAAAACAGATTATATATTATATCTATAAAACGGTTTTAGGGAACACAACACTCTGAATAATAAAGTATATATTTATGCACGTACAACAATAAACAGGTTACGGTCTGCCAAATGACTAAAATGTAAATGTAAATGTAAACGTAGCCAAAGGAAAGTAGTAATAAAACCATCTAAGTGAATAATGAAACACATATGCACAATTGTGGGAACTACAATAACAGCCAACATAGTTGATTAGAAATTACAGGGAGGTACAGTAGAGAGGGGTGGGGAGATGTGCAGCTTGAAGGGGTGTGTCTTCAATCTGCATAAATGACTGGATACAACTGCTTTGAGATATCTCCTCAAAAAGATAAATATATAAATTCATGTTTCCATCCAGGTGAGTGGTAAAAAGGGGCACACATAGCAGAATTATTATGCAACCAACACACATGCCCTTCTAAAGAGATGAAGAAGTGTCACATCTTGAGATAGAGTTGAGAACAGGAACTAAAGAATGTGAAGATAAAGAAATTCAATAGGTTTATGTTGTATTTTTATTTTTGTGCAGAACAGATTATTTGGTTTGAAGTCAACCAGAGTGGTATAGCCTTATGGTATAGTTTTATGGGAGTGGATTCATGACATCCATGTCTTAATAAGAACCCTTTCTATGGACACTTTATGTTTTGAGGCGAAACCTTTTCTGGGAAATTTCAGGTTGGGAGATTTTTACCACACACCAGTGGAGGAGTCAGTGGAGTGTACCCTCATCTCTATTTGTTTTTTAAGTTTGCTTTCCCTAAAATACACTGACTGCTGTAAACAGTGGAAAACATTAAACCACAGCCTTGGAGGCTGACTTGAAAGACAAGTTTCGATGACTGGGGGAGTCCTCCTTATTCCATGTTTTTGTTCATAAAATGTTGTTCATGTCTTGCCATTCTTTGGGCTAAGCTCTTTGTATATTGAAAACAAACACGCCCTTGTTAGAGGGCGTGTTTTGTATTTAGTGACCACATCTTTGAGGGGCATGTCTAAAGGGAGGGCCACAACAATGCTCATTGTTCACACAATTACATTTCCAAAACTTGCAAATGATATATGAAGTGATTTCCTGCTATAAGATGCTTGTTGGGTCCAGTAGCTCTTCCATACACAAATCACACAGAAATCTATCAGAAATCATGACAGGAGCATTTCATGGTAAAAATATCTCAGTCAATCAAAATGTTACACATTTCCCGACATTCACAACATCACAGGTTCTAATCACACGTGTATCTCTGCCCCGTGCCGTGCACTACATCCAGAAGCACGCGGGTGTGCCTGGGTAAATAAGTTCACTTTAGCCGCTATTGATCCCTCTGCATCCATTTTGATATTAGAGTCCATTAGAGATTTCAGCTGGACAGGACACTGGGGCTGTGGACCTTGTTTATGCTTGCGGTTCAACATGCGTCTCACAACTTAGGTTGATATGTGCATACAAATAAATATAATGTGGTTGTGTAGTAACATAGCAAAGTATTTTTTCCCCCAGTTGAGTCAGGATGCTTCTCTGTACAGTATTATTCTCTCCTTTTACCTAACAACAAACAGGAACTGAAACATGGACATGCAACTCGACATCATTACATCTCAATATCCTGTACACTCTCCTGACACTGTGGATGGCAAGCCTGGCTACTTTATTGGCAGTGGAACTACAGTTGTATAAAGCATATGAACATATTTTTTGTTGTCAACATCACAGAGAAAAGCCAGCAACATTATTTGTGGTGCGAATCCCATATTAGTGACGTCTTCTATTAAGGTTGCCCTCCCTCCCCTTTGAAAAATAAACAGGGAATAGACATCCACTTCTCCTCACTATAATCCCTTGGTTTTTAAATAAATCATTATCTACGTATGCTTCAGGAGATTTAACCAGACTGCCCTACTGCTTACGTCTTATGAGCCAAGACTGTAGAACTGGTAGTAAGATACCACAGACTGTGTGACTCTAGCTATACGATTAGGCAATTTCCCCAAATCCTTGTTTAATTCTCCTCCTGCACACAGCTGTCTTTGTTTGCCTGGCCAAGGAGAGCTCAGCGTAATTAAGAAGAATACTCGCTGTTGTAGACGAATGCTTTGATGTGCGCAAGAACGCATTCCTTTGGGCAATTAAGGAGACGTTTTGCCAATAAAAATAATAAAAAATAATCAATTGAGTGCTGCTTCACAGCAGTAGGACAGGAGGCAGCTAATCAATATCGGAATCTTCCGGAATTTACCGTGACCAAAATACCCCACCACCATTATTAGGCCAAGAAAAATGACCATCAGCCCACTGACTCACCAGTCATCAAGTAAACACTCACCTTGTTTTGTTTTTGAATTACCCTCAATTATTTTTTATTTTTTAAAATCAGCAATCAAATGTTATTATTCAAATGCACAGATTAGACAATGCTTCAATACATTCCCAAAAACATTCATTAATTACTGGGACTGTATGTAAGCGAATACAATTATCCGATTTTACAGAGTATTAATGACATTGATACAAACCTGAAAAGTCGGCAAGATCACAAGCAAGCCATTCCTCTTGTTTTGAAGTAGGATTACCACTGGCTCTCCGCTGAACTTCAGTCCTGACTGAATCCCACTGATTGGCCTGCCTGATCCCCATCCCCCCCCCCCTATCTCCTGGATATAATGAGATCACTCATTGCCTAAGAGACCAAGCAGAAAATAAAGGTAAAAGTTCAAATTAAAGTATTTTAATAAATAATTTTAAAAGTATTTCCTTTTTATGGAATGGTTTTGACATATACAGTTACAGTATATCCAGTTCTTGAGATTAAGGTCAGAGACCCCTACAAATGAATTGCTGGGTTTAAACAAATAAATAAAATAATCAAAATAAATGACATACAGTCAGCCAAATCACATTAAACCAAAACAGACTAGATGTTCAATAAACATCTAATGGATTAAGTTACAGTGAGTTCAGGAACTGTTGTTTTCTCAAATCAAATGTATTATTTCTATATGTATGTAATACTGTACAATTATTATCACAGTATCCAGTTTTTAATACATCACTGCGTTCACTGCCTTACTGCAATGTGTCTTACATGGCAAGTTTGTCTTAGGGACAAATGTAAATATAATTTCTTTCTTCATTTGTGAGTTAATGTTATGATTGCTGCATTTGCCTAGTTACACTACTTAACTAAATCCAGGCCCTATAGAATTATTGTAGAATATTTCCCATTTAATGGTTTGATTATCAAGCTTCAATATATCAAAGATTGCCCATAAACAATTTGGTGACTTCATGAGGCCTATCTGTCCTCCCCTTTTTCTTAATCCTGTGTTTCTGGGCAGGTAGTTACAGTATCGGCTGATCTGAAGAACTAAAGTGCCCAAATATGCCACGGTATGTACAGAACAGTGCAGAAGGCAAAGATGCCAGTCAAAGCAATGTCCCACCAAGACGTGAGCCCGGAATGAGACGCTTCATCCGAATCCCCTCTGAAACCAGCTGGATTCCGCGTCGCGCTTGAAGAATTTTCCAGATGCTTCAGTGATTGACAGCCCCCCCCCCCCCCCAAGAACCCACTAAAACCTAAAGCTCATTGTTAACTCAGCAGGCATGTGACATTCCCACAGCATAGCATCACAGCGTCATCCTGGCACAGACACAAGAATGCTCCCTGTGCCGGCCGCTACCCGCCCTGCATACGGGTGCAGTGTCCTCAGCCGCCGCTGCACCTCCCCCCCCCCCCCCCACCCTGCGCGCGTGCGCGGCTGAACAACACGCAGAACAGCGCTCGCAAATTCACCTTGCGTGCCGGATCAATTTGGGCCCTCTCTACTCCTCAAAGGCAGGCACTTTTTGTCTCTGGCTGCGGAGATGACACGACAGGTTTGGGACACGGCCACAATCACAATCCCTACCCCCCAGCCCTCTCTCTCTCTCTCTATCTGTGGCAGGAAATGTCACCCGTCACCCCCCCCCCCCCCCTCCCCACCCCAGTTGGTCTTAATAGCTTATCCTGATGGGATGAATGGGCTTTTTACAGGGGGAGGTGTCTGTTATTATCTGGTGTCAGCACGTTTTTTAATGAGACGCACTGTGTTCGCGGGCACTGAGTGGATCCTCGGCCTTACGTTACCCTTCGGACAGATCACTCTTCCAGCGGGCTGTCTCGGATGGCCCGTCGTTTCGCTGCACCTTCCGCAGACGCACATTATTTCCAGAAGGCGTCGGCCATTTTGCCCCCGTTGAAGACCACCCCGGGACCGGTTCTGAAGAAAAATAAAAACTCTAATTTCACCACACAATTATAAATTCAGCCATTGGGTCGGAGAAGGAAACGTATGCTGATGTATGTTTTAAACGAGCTCATTTAAATTACAGTCCTTAATTTAAAATGTTTCATTAAGTGTCACAGATACACAATCAATTGTTAAAGGCACTGCCTTTAGCAGTGCAACAGTAATGCTGACTATGGTAAAGATGTTACAGTCTTCAGACAGCAGGAAGCAATGGGACTGGCCACACAAGCAAATTGGGCCACAGCTGTACAGGAAAGAATAACGACCAAAGCAATGCAGGACTGAAAGCAAAGAAACTGAATACTGGAAGCCAAATTAGGAGTGTCTTCATAGACCGATACTGCATTGTCAAAAAATAAACACGGAAGATTTTTAGATAATAAAAATACATTTTAAATCAAGTACAAATAAAGTATAAAATGTAAATCACCATGTGTGCGTATGTGCATATACACACGCACGCACACACACCCAGGCACAGGTATAAATATGACCAAGTGCACACAGTTAGCGGGTGAAAAATGTAACTGTGAAAAGTGCTATTCTTGGCCCAAGATGTATCTAAAAAGGAAACTTACAACCTATGGTGTCAGTTTCCTGCAATCTGATTGGTTCTAGAAAGCTTTAGCCTGCATCATGATATATGGTTTGTAAAATAAATAAATAAATAAACAAAACTAAGTGTGAACAGTGAAGGCAATTATTTCCATAATGCTGTGAGCTCATATTCCTGTCATGTCGGGTGTACTCACACCCTTTGCAGGTAAGGTTCCTGTCCATTAATAGTACTGAGGGATTATCTCTGCCCCACGGAAACACATTTCTTTCTTACAGAGAAGGGCGTCTTTCAAGCTGCCAATGTTCAGAGAGGAAGAATTGTCCAATAGTTTGAGAAGCATTTCAGTTGTACTTAGCCGTATGACATGGCCTTTTCAGTCAGCAGATCTGTACACAATCAGACCCTTAAAGGATATTCTGTAATGATGCCCAAGACAGATTTTCCCGACTTCCATCATGTGTGATTTGATGTGTCATAGTCCTCCAGCAGAATTCCGGATTCCGGACCCAACACTTTATGAAGTGACATTATTTTGATGTTTCAATTTCTTCTTGCCGGTCAGTCAATACTTGAATTGGCTTGAATCACCTGCCTCCAAACGACCCACAATGCAATTTGGCAGAGGAAGTAGTTGACTACTGGTACTCAGTAGAAATCATCATGCTGTTCAATTACCCTCATATTAGTTTGAATACCAAATTGGGAGAATTAAAATTTCCTGATTGAATTGGCAGTCAAACTTGCTGAGTCTGGTGTTTTGAAGGTACTGGACAGGGGTCGGACATCGAAGGACAGTAACCAAGGCCATGTCCGAACACTGTGAACTGTCCCTCCCTCCCTTACATCATCAGATCTGACTGCTGATTGACAATTTCTGCCTCATTGCTTTCACCTTTCCATATTTTATCCATCAGATGAAGGACGAAAATAAGACACGACTCCAGAGCAAGCCAGGGCCTACAGAGCATGGGCTCCCCCTCTATAGCTGGGTTCCTCCCATTTCTTCCCATTGGGGAGTTTTGTTCTTCCCACTGGGGAGTTTTTGACCTAGCTTCTAGGTTCAGGCCTGCTCCACCCACCCCCAATTTACTTTTGTATTTCCACTGTGAAGCATGTTTGTGATAATGTCCATTGCAACCAATAACTGCAGTTCAACTGTTGTTGTTACGATTGTAATTATTCCAGTGATACAGTATTATGTCATATTTTGGCCACATTTGCTTCTTTTTATTATTATCGCAGTTATAATGCGGTTTCGTTACTACGTTTCGTTTCGTTACGTTTAGTACTCTAAAACTCTCGTATACCGCATATTTACCTGCATTGTGCTTCAGTTAAACTACAGTGTAACCTCACAGTAGCTGTAGTATTGTTTTCGTTCTAAGGGGTTTCTGTGAAAAGCGCTGTACATATCAAATTGAACTGAATCATCCTATTTCCCAAATATCAGTTCGGGGGGGGCAAGTGGTGTTGTTGCTGGCGCCGCTCCACTCTGCAGAGGTCAGAAGCGGAAACGGGGCTTTTTACTGATTGATGAATTCTCCCACTTGATGAAATACAGACGCCACAAAACTTCAGCTTGACACACAAGAGCTACGATTTCTTATTCTGTCCTCTCCAACAAGAGCAGGGTCACCCGAATCCGTTTAGTTTGTGATGCTTTACGACCCCCCCTTTGGTGTAGCATGTTTACATATCAAGATATTGTAAAATACTAATATTTATTTTGCTGACTCCTCGAGCTATATGAAATAAGAGAAAACCGCCATCCCGCGGCACAATTCCCAAAAAAAAAAAAAAAAGGACGAAGGAAGACACGTAGTTCTCTGGCGAGTGTTTACCCATATCTCAGATTTCCTGTTTGAGCAGTTTTGGGTTTCCTCAGTTCCTGTTCTGTTAGCCCCCCAGATCCTGTCCATTCTTTTCCCCTCCTGCTCACATGGTGGTTTTTTTCCCTTCCTGTCCGTGTGGGACTGCTGATCTATCCGCGGGACCCATATGGCGAGAAATCACTGCTCTTTCCCTTAACTCTTTTGGCAGCAAATGAATGCGTTATTTCTCCCCATCTGCTGTCGCTGGCTTACGGGACACATAACAAAATGAACTGACTATGGTGCCTTTTGGATATATTCTACCTTTCTTCGACAAACCACGGGGTTTAGATTTACTGTACAAAGTGCGGGTTGCGGTCGGAATTGCAGCAGTCTCGGTAAGTTACTGAGTAAATTAGGCGTGGCTGTTATTTCACTGTTAAAACACCACGGCTTTTCGAATTGGCCGTAGTCCCCTCGTGTAGCCTATCTATGTATTTAAACTTGGTGTGCGCAGTATAGTTGCACGAATGGGACCTTTTAATGTATCGGTTTATAGCCTATTTAATCGAACCAAATATGTCTGTCTGAACGAATATGCTACAGCCCCAGTGAAACCGTTATTTATGGGAAGGATGCCTTTCCACAGCTATTCATTGTACTCTGCACACAGTTGGATTATCAATAAGATTAGTTTATACTTGGCTATAACGAATTGTTTGTTTTTATTAGCCACCTATTTTCGCTTATTCGCACTAAGGTCTAACTTAATAGAATAGTGTCACAAACTTAAATGTTAAAATGTTAGTTAACGTAGTCCATTTGTAACAGCAATAAGGAGCAAGCTTTTCGTAAGTACTCACATGATTTATGTTTATTTAATTTAGGTTACGTTACTAAGGTGACTATAAAGTCATGAGATCATCAGCATCCCGTTTATCAAGTTTTTCGTCAAAAGATTCCCTATGGAGCCGGTAAGTCCACTATTTTCTTTGATTTCCAATTTTTTATAGTAATGGTATATAGGTTTTTTTTCTCTACGTTTTAAACTCATCCACTCAGTTGGACCTTACCACAATTTGTACAATGTGTGTTATAGTAATGTGTCCTAAACATGCCCAAATAATAGACAAAATAATTTGAAATATGTATACAGTATTTATTTCGATTGTAGGCAACTTAAATGTAGGCTGTTTCCATTTTCGACACAAGTTGCCAACACTAATCTTGCAAATTGGATTTTGCATGCGTTACAACTTACCGCCTGTAGGCTGTGCAATTGCAACATTGAATCCACTGATACAGTCGAGAGAGTAACTAGTGAATGAAGCCTGTTACGTCAGTTTACAGATGTGGAAACACGTGGGGCTTGCCGTGTAGCCTATTAACTCGCCGTAAACCGTTACTTTTATCGGAACAGTTTCACATCTGCTACATTGGAATGAAACAACCCAAAGCTACCAGATCCTCGATTCCTATTGCCTAAATTCTTTCCGAAGTTAACAGCGGAAAAATATGTTGCAATAACTGAAGCTTTTAAGTTAGTAAACGCGAGAGTGGCCATGTTACCTCATTTGGAATGACTGGCGTCCATTGGATAAGAATAACTAGACCCCCCCTCCCCTTGAAAGGCGCTGCAATGTAACACGTGAGCGATGCTCCGAAATTAACTGGACTTCCTGTACAGTAAAGGCTGATATCCAGCGACTACACAATGCTACTAACCCACAGTGGGTATGTCCTACATAAATACGAGGTTTTGATATGTACCGGCAAGATTGCACGTGCGAGAGCTATGCAGAGAAATACGGTTTTCAGCCGATTAATTTCCTCAGCCCCCCCACAAAAGAAGCGAGACTCCCGAGTGAGGACCCAAAACGAACAATCCGATTGGTTGGGATGCACATATCCCCCTGCACAGGGTACCACCCGCAGCTAATGCTGCCTTATAGACTCATTTGTCCTACCATTATGGAACTGCGCGAATGCAATGCCTTCTTTACTCAGAGAGCGGACGTGCAGTTATAAGCTATCCGTACCAGTTGAAACCGTCCCCTGAATTATTATTATTATTAATATTGTGGCCCCCGTTTAAAAATAGATCCCCGAAACATGCGAAATGCTGCACCTGCCTCGGCGTTGCTGCGCTTTTATTTCAGAATAGGGGCGGCCCCGGCGTTATTGTTTGTGATCCGAAGCATGCGCAGAGTTCTTCCTTGTTTATCCCCGTGATTGGCGGTGGGTGGGTTAAAGAGAAGGCAGAGTTTGCGTGCTGCTAGTGTCAGAAAGCGGAGATCGTACGGGAGGAGAACTGGATAAAGAAAAAGAGAGAAAATAACTGAAAACCCCGCTAACCGAAACGAACGGTTTCAGCGACCATTTCCTTTATTTCAGAACATAGACATTGCAGTAACTAGGATATCAGAATACAGGAAAACGGAATGAAGACATCTGTTACCCCATCCCACAGCGCGTGTCGGTGGAGCAAGGGACAAAACTAAACCGTTGTTTTGTGATAGCGTACAGTTAATCATAGTGGGAACGGTGAAGACTGGAGAATAGCGAAATTGTGTGCAGTCCCCATCATCAAGGGGACAGCAAACTCTGAGGAGGGAAGGATTCCAGTCAATACAAAACATTAGCTTTACGCTATTTAAATTATATAATCGCGTCTACTATTTATCCCTTAGTTTCATTTCCTATTTTAGAGGAAGGCGTCTGGACATTCACTTCCCAAGTTGTTTGTTAATGATTCAGGCTTCCTGAAAATTTCTCCATCCTTTTTTTTTTTCTCTCTGGGCGATCGCGTGCGGAAGAATGCCGGATCAGATCTCAGTGTCCGAGTTTCTTTCGGAGACTACGGAGGATTACAACTCCCCCACGACGTCCAGCTTCACTACCCGCCTGCAGAGCTGTCGGAACACCGTCAATGTCCTGGAAGAGGTAAGGGCCCACTCGTATTAACCCGGGGATGACGAGGACAGGATCGAAGAGCACACTACGACAATAACAGCCGAATGCTAACTCAGAAGGCTACGAGTGGTCAGCTGCACATCTGCGAATAATGGTGCCAGTAGCCCACGCAACCGTGCGGCATAAGCGTCCGTTGTTTCATATTAATGTGCAATTTCTATTTAGGGATGCGCATTTTTTATGCATGCACCGCACGGTGTAGCTATGCATAGGCTACCACGAAAAAAAAACAGGCTCACATTGATTGTCTTTGCTGTGTAGAACCGTCTTGTTGGAGGGTAAATATAACTGTTTAATGCGTGTAGGCTACAAGCAAGGTTGTGGCTGGAAACACGTTGAGGCAATACGGTTGTTTGTAAGCATGTAGAAAACGCGAATAAAAGCCGGGGGGTGTTCTCTCTTCACACGTCACTGTTATTTTTTTTTTTATCGTGGAAGCGTTTGACAGGTAGGCTAACCGTATCTATTTGGCATTGTGCCAGAAGTGAATATAACGTGCTGTGCTGATACGGAGGATGTCAACTGGACTTGTATGCAAATAGCTAGCCTAGGAAGTCCCTTCCTTTGGACGCACGATAACATTGATTAGATCTGTAATGTCCAATATCACTGCAAGGTCAATTTATGCGCGCTAAGCTGGATGTCAGCTTTTTACTTAAACGGTTTCAGCGAGTTAGCAACTGTTTTGTTTAACAATATCAATGTAATACATTTAGTTTATTTTGGCAGAGATAAAAAGGAACTCTGCCTAATTAAAATTAATTATTTATGTGTTCTCTGTTGCATTATATAGCTCTGGTGACTCTGCTAGTATGTGCAGGACTATACACGGGCCACTTTCTATCACTAAAAGGAATTAGGCTAACACTGTTTTGCAGCATGATAAAAACTCCGGGTGAGCACCTTCTAAAAAGTAATATCTTGCAGCATTTGCTGGGAAATGCACTATTGGATCATTGATCATTGATCATTTAAGCCCATCACAGTTAATGGATTGTTTGGCCTGGACGGTCACCTGCATAGGTCAAAGGTTGCCTGAGCGTTATCAGGAGATCTGTAGAGTTTGGTTTCTGGGTGTCGTTAAAGCGTTCCTCGGTTTAACTGGAGCGACTGCGGTTAAGACAAGCGTGATGTCACAATGAGACTGATCACATGGGTCTCAGGGTTATGATTGGTTGAAACAGCCAACTATACACTTCACACACCATGTATTATTTGTAACATAATTACTTAAGAAAATAAATTGGAGGGGGTGTGTCAGTTGTCGTCGAAGTCCTTTGTGCACCTCAAAGAATTTTAGAAGGACTATCTGCTTTTTAAAATGTAGGTTGAGGTCCTGTGCCAGTGGGTTTTTATGTCCAGACTATGTCAGAGGCCTTTTCTTGCTTGGCCGAACATTCGATTAACGTCCAAGTGGTGCCGTGAGCATCCTGAAAAGGTCAGATGAAAGCTAAGCAGCTGATTGGCTGCGTAGGTGATTCCATTTATTGACATTGTATTACATGAAAAGCTGCATAAACTGGAATGGTCTGGTTTCTTCGTGCATTGCATTAGGGTCATTTAGCAGATGCTCTTATCCAGAGCGACTGACATAAACAGCTCTTTGTTTAAAAAAAAAAAAATATATATAGTATCCATTTATATAACTGGATATATACTGTAGCACCACGCTCAAGGGTATAATGACAGTGTCCTACCCGGTAATCTAACCTGCAGCCATTCAGTGACATGGCCAGTTTTCTTAACCTTTAGTGAAGCCTACACTGTTATTTCCCAGCCATGAATCCTCCATATTCGCTGGGTCCAGGATTCAGCAGACCTCTATGCTATGGCTGCCATGGAGTATTCCAGCCTGTGACAACTGCTGGATTTCACTAACCTGCAGTTGCAGTTGTCAGGGGCAAACACAATTATTGGACTCTGCGTTGATGAACCAGAAGTTTGTTTATATCACAGTCGGTTACTTACAACTGACACCCATACAGCTGGGGCAGGAGGGAGCCTGAAATCTCCACTGTGTGGAGCAGTTTGTTTGTGCTGTTGAGCGGACAAAGCCAGTCTCTTGCGTGTGCAGAAGCACTGCCCTGCGTTCTCCGGTTCTCCTGTTATTCTTTCCCTCGCTCACAGTACAGCGGCTTCTGTCCTTTGGGGAGGAGTTATCTGGAGCGGGCGTTTGGGGGCCGCTGAACCCCCTCGTCCCCCTCGTGTCGATGCAGAGGTTGTGTGAGAATGTGGGAGTCCAAGGGCGGGGAAAGAGCCATGAACCTTCCTTTATTAAATTCACACTCGGTATTGCAAATTTGTTGTGTATATTTTTGGCCAATGTAAGGGTAAGTACACAAAGCCTATGACTCCGAATGAGTTGCGCTAACATAAATTAGCATTTTATTATCATTCAGTTGTGACATTCCCCATCTACCCACACAGTCCCTGGGGGTACTGAAACTTTCTAAAAGCACAATTAACCCTCGGGCATGAGTGTTATTAAATAAGAATATGTTGACTTGATTTGTGATGAGACAGTTGCTATGCTTGATTAAGCAGATGCATAACAACGTTGTTGTGTATTCAGCTTCTGTGGACGTGTTTCATAGGACAGAAGCTGGGATGATGCCCCTCTATGCCCATTATATTACATTACATTTTTGGCATTTGGCAGACGCTCTTATCCTGAGCGATGTACAGTTGATTAGACTAAGCAGGAGACAATCCTCCCCTGGAGCAATGCAGGGTTAAGGGCCTTGCTCAAGGGCCCAACGGCTGTGTGGATGTTGTGGCTACACCAGGATTAGAACCACCCTTTACCTTAACCACTACACTACAGGCTGCCCTATGCCCATGACATAGGTCATTGCTAGCCTATGTGTTTTTGCTGTTCTGCGTGATATGTTGGAACCCTTGCGTTTAATGGTGCCACTGTGAATGAAAAACAGTCTGGGTCCTTACTGGAACAAGCTATTTCTGTGTGTACCTCTGGCTTGATTTTCTTTGGAGGATTTCAGCATTGCAAAAATGTGCATATGCCTCTGTTCATAGCATTAGATCAAACTGTGCATTTCCATCAAGTGGAACCAATCCTTTCGTTTTCCTAGTAAATACATAATCTGTTGGCTGGCCTTTATTCTAAACTATAAATGGGAAAGGATACACAAGCATTGCTCGCTGTGCTTTGTCCTCTGCTTCTGCCTTCTGAACCCAAAACTACAAGAACAGCTACTAAGTAATGGTGAAGGTACCCTTCCTGCCTTTTTATTTTTAATTTGCTTTAGGGCCTGGAAAGGCAGTTGATCCCACTAGCTCTCAGTTACCAAGCAACACATTTTAAATTTACACAGGACTTTATCCTGCTGTATAGATATACAGAAATCTTCAGCAGCTTTCTGTAGTCCTTTGCTCTTTTACAGGTGGTGTAGATCAGTGTCAGGGTGTCCAATCTTATCCTAAAAGGGTTGATGTGGGTGTAGGTGTCTTAGTGCCAGGATACAATAAAACCTGCACCAGCCATTTTAGGATAATATTGGATGCCCTAGTCTTGGTCTAGATGAGCGAATGGAGTGATTTTAAGATGATTAGATTGTTGGAATTGATAAAACGGTTAGGCTTCTGAAGGTCTGCCATCACATGGCATTATCTAAATACTAAACATAGGGGATAGCTATAATAATTTCATATGTTCCAACATCAACAACATTTTATATTATATTGATATCACTGATAATAAAGTTAGATCTTAATTTTGTGCTGATAGCCATTCTGAGACGTGTGAAAATGAGATTAATTTCGCAACACGGTAAGATTTCAGATGTACAGTAAGAACCAGATAGGCATGCAAATCTTTTTAATCGGCTTTGAAAGGACAATTTCCTTGATAGAGGCCTTAAGTGTAACCTGGATCTGGTGCGTAATATTTTTCCAGAAAAGAATCAGCTGTGCCCTTTTACTTCAGCTGTGTTCTGAGACAGGTATCTAATGAAATGTCACGGCTAGCTAATGAGACGCGTTTCCGCGGCTGCTCTACGTCGTCTTTGTGTAATCGCTGGTTCCTTAGTACAAGCATTTGCAATTAGACTCGCGTCCACTAATTTGTGAATTGCCGCAAACGCGCCGACATGTGAATTGCCATGGCGATGGTGACCCAGTTTCCTCCACATCATGTTTATTCATCAGCACTTTTGCTGTTCGCAGACATGTATCTCCCAACTTATTTCTCCTCCTTTGAATAATAAGTAACACAGTAACATCTCACGCGTGCTGGTTGTGTCCCTGTACTGTACGCTAGCTTCTTTCACTTAGCGGTTATGTTATTTATGTATTAAATATATAAAACTAGGGCATGATATAAAAAGAGAACCGCAGGCATTGGCACCGCTGTTTGGAAAGGAGGTTTGTTGGTCCTGCGTGTGGTTTAGGCTACGGTGATTTCCTCAGAGTAATGAAGAACGGTTCATGTTGTGAATCACCTGTCTGGATTTCTGTTTAAGGGTTCAGAAGCGGGATGTGGATTTTGGTTTAAGGGTTCAGAAGCGGGATCTGGATTTGTGTTTAAGGCTTCAGAAGCGGGATCTGGGTTTCGGTTTAAGGGTTCAGAAATGGGATCTGGATTTCTGTTTATGGCTTCAGAAACGGGATCTGGATTTCGGTTTAAGGGTTCAGAAACGGGATCTGGATTTCTGTTTAAGGGTTCAGAACGGGATCTGGATTTAAGTTTATGGGATCAGAAACAGGATCTGGATTTCTGTTTAACGCTTCAGAAACGGGATCTGGATTTCGGTTTAAGGATTCAGAAACAGGATCTGGATTTTGGTTTAAGGGTTCAGAAACGGGATCTGGATTTTGGTTTAAGGGTTCAGAAACGCGATCTGGATTTCTGTTTAAGGCTTCAGAAATGGGATCTGGAGTTGTGTTTAAAGCTTCAGAAACAGGATCTGGATTTCGGTTTAAGGGTTCAGAAACGGTATCTGGATTTTGGTTTAAGGGTTCCGAAATGGGATCTGGATTTCTGTTTAAGGGTTCAGAAACGGGCGTAAACTGAAAACACATGTTGGAGAAGGCCTCCGTGCGCGCAAGGCAGCGGTAGCTGTTTTTGGAAATCTCGCAGAGAATCACATGATTCCTCCTGCTACACCAGGAACAGAGAACTGTGAATCCTGTTTTTTCCAGAAAAAAAAGGGAGGCACCCTGAGTTTGGAAACTTTGATCTCGCAGTGAGGAACGGTGAAGAACTATCGTACGGTGTGCACCCTGCAAGGTCTACGTATAAAATAGTTGAACTAAGGTCACCTTGCTCTTCCCATCTGACTGGTTTCTGACAGAATATTTCCATATGTAGACTATACGTCACCTTCTAATTCTTGTGATAGATATTTATATATTTGACTGATTCTCCTCATTGTTAACAGCCTCTGATGTGTTCGGTGCCTGACCAGGCCTCACCTCTGGGCTTATTTTGCCAGGTTATTTCCTTTTTTATAAGCTTATGTCATCTCCTGCAATGCTGTCCACACTATTTCCTCCACATATGATGTGCTTAGTGCTGGTTTTTTGTTGCTTGTTGCCTGGCTCTAACAATGGCAGATACGTTTGTGAACATGGTACCGTGTCCAAAGGAAGGCGGTTGAACAGGTGCATCATGGTCTTTTTGCAGTGAGCAGTGCGTCTATCTCTCGTCATACACTCATTATCTTGTTATGGCTTTAAAAGCTCTTGAAAAAGCGGCAGAAGGCAGGAGTCTGAATAAATTGATGGATGTTATCCCTCTCTCCCCTGTCTCAACCCTGCATCTTTCACAGGGTGGAAACCCACCCATGGGGAGATGTCCCTCTGTGGCTTTTGGAATGGTTACAGTCCAAGAGTCCATCCATTCAGATACTGGATTCATAGCTTTACCCTCATCAAGGATTGGGGTGCTGTAAAATTAATTAGTGGATATGAGCCTGATTTGCACTGAGTAGCATTCATTTCAGCAAATTAAATCTGGGTGGTGCTTCAATTAATGACTTCCCCACCCCCTCTGTATTTGGGGAATGGAGGAAATAGTTTCTGGGTCTTTTGCTTTGGTGAATAGTTTGGCTGAATGGTTTACACCAGGTCCGCAGGCTAGACAAGGCTCCCACGGGCCAGCTTTCGTTTCTGTGCTTCCACCTGACTTTTGCTGACTTTGCAACTGCATTTTTATGAGCTCCTTTCCGTGACCCATTAAATCTTACTTTACCTGATTCACTAAAGGTAGAAAACTGACTTCAAAGCAAGCCCGGTGCCTCCTGGATGACTGTGGTTCTTATTATGTTACGCAACAATGTCCAGGGATTCAGGTGACATTAAAGTGGCAGTGCTCACTCCTGGTAGGCTGGTAAGCAAAGTGCCAGTCAACTAAAAATGCACCCTGTCCTTAGAATCACTGAAAATATTTTGTATATGCATATTGAGGGCTTTTGGTCTTTAAAAAAATATTCATATTATTAATGAGGTAGATTTTCACAGGCTTGTTTGTTTGAGGGTTGTTAATATATCACAAACCCTGATATAAGGGAATTCTTGATGGCCTACATCCATCAGTTTTAATGAGGAGGAAGTTTCACACCAGGCAACAGATTGCTCTTAATGTTTTGATCAAGCTCTAAAAATGGAATTTCTCATCAGTTCCTAAAAGTTGTGAAGGACATTAGGTTGGGGCTTAATTAGTAGTGATATTGCTGGCTGAAGAACTACCCTCTCTAGAATCTACCATCTCTCTGGAACCTGTGTTTGTAATGGGGGCATTAAAGGAGTGATGCACTTAACGGCTGTCAGTAGCTTGTTTTGAGAACGGAGAAGGGCCGGGTGTAGTCTGCTTGGCGGTTTGAAGGTGTGCCACGAAAAGCCTGAATGGTTTTGACTGCCTTTGACCTTGTAAATAACGGGATGCGGTGTTTACTCTGAGCGCTTCGGCCTGGCCTCCCTCTTTAAGACTGATTATAAATTCCTGGGTTCCGACGGTCCTGACGGTTTCGCCGGGGCGGCCGGAGCTCCCCGTTGGCTGCGCGGGGCTCGGGGTGTTTACTCCGGCCTGTCAGCGCTTCCCGGAGCCGCCCGCTCGCTGTCACGAGCGACTTAATCACCCCTCCGCCAGGATCGGACAGATTTTCGGGCCCCGAGGCGTCCTTGGCTCCTGCCCCATCTGATGAGGCTCACGCCAGCGTCTGGGAAGCGAGAGGCTGGGATGGTATTAGAGCAGTTAGGCTGACTTGTCATAAAATGAGGAAGTGTGTGCTTTGGCAGAGGAGGCTATTTTTTTTTCCTTCATTTTAAGTATTTCCCTCAGCTTGTCTGCTGGCATGGCGATAGAGATAATGCGCTATTCTGTGCCAGTTTCCATTGGTAGACGTCTATGGAATATAATATTTCACACCTGTCACCTTCGCACGTTTTGTTTTTTGCGGGATGGCACTCATCACACAGTGCTGAAAACCGGTCTGTTCTGGAGATTTTGACACAGTGAAATATTCAGTGTTATATCTATTGTGTCTTACAGAGGACACATGGTCCCAATTTCACATATATATATATATATATGAATTAACACTGTATATTTGACCATGTTTGAGCTTTTTAATGCAGTTGAACAATTTGAGGCAAAAACCCCTGAAATTTGGGCACCTTTTAATGGGTAAAAAGGTTCATATTCTAGAGGCCTCTTCCATTCTTCAGTCCTGCTGCGGTGTCACCGTAATTTCTCCCGCTACTGCGTTTTAAAATAAACTCTGCGCGTCCGTCCTCCTTATAATCTCTCGACTGATTTAGCGCTCAGCCTGTGGTTCTCGTGAACGGCGTCCGCAGTGGGCGTCGTTTGGGATCCTTTTTTTTTTTAAAGATATTTTTAGGCCTTTTTCAGCTTTATTGGACAGTATATAGTATAGAGAGACAGGAAGAATGGGAGCGAGAGAGAGGGAAAGACACGCGACAAATTGTCGGACGGTCGGATTCGAATCGCCGACGTCGCGGCTCGCAATGAGCATGCGGTCAGTGCTCTACAGGCTGCGCCACCGAGACACCCCATCGTTCGGGACCCTGACGCGGTCGCCCTGCGCCCCTCCTCGCGCGGCTCGTCTTCGGGCGGAGGCGTAACGCGACACCGCGCACGCGCACGGTGCGCCTCTGCGTCTGGCGAGCCTTCGGTGACGGGCCTAACGTAGAAGCCCTCCCTCGCACTCTGGGGCGACCGGCGGCGTGAATCTCTCCCTTATTTCTCTAATTAATGAGCTTCTTTTGTCCGCTTTGCTGGTGAATTATGCATGGGGAAGCCTGGTGCATTTTTAATGATGAAACCCCCCAAAGGATGCTGGGATATGTGCCTTGGCATAAGGAGCGTCTCTTTGGCTTTCTGTTACCTTCCCCGTAGTTTCACTTCCTTATCGAAGTGGGACATTTTGGGTTCAAGTGCAGTGAGAATTGCCCACATCCACTTCGCAAGTAGGCCCGTGCCATTTTTTGAGGGTCAGAAGAGACGGTTTTTGTGATTTATCCCAGTGTAAGGATTCTCTGAAAATCCAGGGACAGTACGTCCTGTTCTCTCAGTGGCATCTCCGGTTACTACAGTGTTGCGTCAGCGCATACTTGTCCTTGTCAAACCTCATTTGGGCATAGATAATCGCAACTACAGTGTACCGCTGGCCTCAGAAAAGTACTTCACTCCTTGTATGAGGCATTTCATGGTTGAAGATGCACTGCTCAAAGATAGCTGCGATTAGGTCTCCAGTAGCCATAAGGCGGTATGAGGATTTCTGTTAGATATTCATCTAATGGCAAGGCTTTCAATCAACCTGTGTAGCAAAAGAGGCACGATAACATGTTGGTATTAATGATGATGTTATTACTTTGCTTGTAGCTGCAGTTGATGACAATACAATTGTAGAGGATAATTCAAGTGTATAAACACAAGTTATAAAAAGTATGCCGTCTTCATGTTAAGTTTCCATTTGTATTCCCTTGTGCATAGTTTTTGCACTGCGCGTGGTTCAAAACTAATATCAATTTCCCAGCTGTGGAATAGGAACCGTAGCTTGCTACCGGAATGGTAATTGTATATTAACAGAAAGCAAAAAAGCCACATTGTGAAAACCATTATGTGAATGGCCGTCGCGTCCGATTGAGATTTCAGTTTCGTGACTGCTAAAAATAACCTGGTCGTCTCGAACGTGTGTGTTTATATAACGGAGGAGGGGCTTGGACTGATCCAGTGCTGCAGTAGCAGGGGGGTGAAAGGCTGGATTAACCTACTTTCATAGGCCAGCGTGCACCTGCAGGGCTGGCCAAGGGCCGGGCACGGCTTCAAAGCAGGCTATGAGGTTACCCACAATGCACCTGAGGTCAGTGGCCTTTGCTCGCTGGGTTTCTGGCTTTGTGATCAGAATCTTTCTTCGAAATCGCACACCGTCGCAGTACGCAGGCTAATTTGAGGGCTGCTCGCAGCCGGGGCCAGAGCCTTGGGTTTTTTGGGAATGGAAAATGGCAGGTGAAAGCCATTTTGTCGGGCGGTTTCTGGTTACTGGGGCGTGGAGCCCTGCGATGACTCATCCAGCGTTTCAAACTGGCTACAGTAAAAATCGCTCTCTTCCCCGCTTCGCTGGCACGTGATTAGAGAGGGATTGCGATGCTTCATACCGGCGCTGTAAATTAAGCGCAAAACCTCCATTGCGTTTGTGAGATGTTGGACCCGATGGAGAATGTTGCTGCCTGCCTAACATTGCTGCACATTGCATTGCAGGCGTTTGGCAGACGCTCTTATCCAGAGGGACGTGCAACAAAGTGCATAACCATAACTAGGGACAAGTGCGCTGAAAGACCCTAGAACCAGTTCATTGGATATTTGAGGCTGTTGCTTGATCTTAGACACTCATGCACAGCATGACGCGACGATTAAGCAACAGAACACTCCTATTCCTGTTTTCGCTGGTACGCCTTGAAGAAAGATCTAACACAGAGACTGCTGATGTTACCCAGTCCCCTACAGTACACTGCATATGGAACCGTCACAAACACTGACCCCTGTGGCACTAAATTAGTCTTGAGAATATCAGAGCCACAGATGTCAACCATACACAGAATCCCCCAGGAACATGCTACAGACATGCCTGTGTACACATAACACTCAAACGCATAAACACGCACACGCTTGCAAACACACACATTAACATGCAAAAACACACATACACGGACACACTCACTTACACGCAAACGCACACATTTAGATGCAAAAACACACATAAAAGGACACACACTTGAGTGCAAACACACACATTTACAAGCACGCATGTAATTAAAGCGACATCAATTCAGCCACGTTATGTTTATCTGTCTTAACATTACGGTTTAATTGCTGACATTTGCTTGCAGATATATGGTTTTTCACACTAGCGAGCGCACTGTGAGCAAAATATTTCACTGTGGGGGAGGGGTGTGAAGCCGGGTAGAAGATGGCTGTCTGGGTTTAATGCCTGTGCCTGGAGATGTTGAGCAGCTGTGCCCCAGTTTGAACGCTGTCCTCGCTCAGTCCTGACGCAGCTGACACGACATTCCCGCAGCGTCGTTAAAGCGTCGGAGTGACGGCGAGACGGCCTCGTGTTCACGCAGCCCGTTTTACGCCGCGCTCCGACTCATTCAGCGCTTTCCCTTGATGGTTCGATATCTGGCGGGTTTTTCCCCTCTACTTACCGTGTATTTTATTTTCAATTTTGAAAGCTATTATAACTCAAATTGAAACTCACACAACATGAAAGACCTCATTTTCACACACCAACGTAAATACGGAACGGAAAACACACACTCATACACACACTAAAAAAAAAAAATCCCTCAGTCGGAGGTTTACCACCGCTTGACTAGTGTGGAACTGTCCCCTACTTTGTCGTAAGGAAACCGTCCCATGATGCAGTGCAGGTCCTGCTCTCATGCTGCCGGCTCTTAGTGGTCTCACGACCTAGCAGTGACGTTATGAGGCTCGAGAGGCTTCCGGAACAATCCGAGCCTGCCCATCAATCCTCTCCTGCCCCCGCCCCTGCTCACCAGTCACCTGACTGCGGATGGCATCAGACAGTCCTATCAATCATGCTGTGCAGAACACAGATATTTCACTCACGCTGTGCAGAACACAGATATTTCACTAGTGCTGTGCAGAACAGATATTTCACTCACGCTGTGCAGAACACAGATATTTCACTAGTGCTGTGCAGAACACAGATATTTCACTCACGCTGTGCAGAACACAGATATTTCACTAGTGCTGTGCAGAACACAGATATTTCACTAGTGCTGTGCAGAACACAGATATTTCACTAGTGCTGTGCAGAACACAGATATTTCACTAGTGCTGTGCAGAACACAGATATTTCACTCACGCTGTGCAGAACACAGATATTTCACTCACGCTGCGCAGAGCACAGATATTTCACTCACGCTGCGCAGAGTTGGATACTTCTCCCTGCGGACGGGAAGGGCTTGATTTAAAGGCTGCTGAGAAGTTGCTGCCTCTATGTGACGTGAGGCCTGCTGTCTTGGGGCAGCGCATGAAAGAAATCAATCGGCCGGCCCCGGTCTTCACCCAACACATCGATTGTTGCTGCTGTTACCGGATTAGTTTAGTTTTTTTTTCCAGTGGAACTATAAATTATGTACAACAGAGGAAAGAGTCTTAACACCTCAAAAGCTGTCAGTCAATCAATAATTCTATGACCTCCATCTAATATTGCTGCTGGTATGTGTTAATATGGCTAAACCAGCTGAGAGTCCGGTTGAGATTGTAATGGCAGATCGTAATAAGCCGGGGACGACACGGCATAGAAATGTAGTGTAATGTTTTTGAAACCTGGGCCCGGTTTTCCTGCTGCAGCCTTCGTAGTGAGTCTCTCGGCAGAACTGGAGCAGGCTGATCCAGAGAGAGAAGCAACTCGGCACCCTACCCCCAGCGACTGTTGAGAGGGTTTTCTTACGGGGTATCAGTTTGGCTTAAACTGTGTCCGTCAGACTTTGGCCAGCTAGCAGGTGTCGTGATGACAGTGATGGAACAAAAGAGAGGGCTATCGAGGCTGCTCGGATTGCCTGACGCCGAGTAGCAAATGCTGGTTACTCTGATGTGATCTCTTCCACTGGACTCTGAAATATCAGCTCCTAGAATCCCCTGGGATTGGGATCCCATTGTGCACTAAAAGGCAGCTTTCTGTTTTTTTAGAAACAAAGCTTACTCTTGGGGATGTAACCAAAGTAATGTTTTGTCAATGAGCTCTTTTTTTTAAATGAATAGCTTCATCTAGTTAGTCTTTATCAGTGAGAATGTTCATTACTTCCAACATTTTTAACAGCATGTTGTCTTTACAATGAGTTTACTGCAGTTTTACCAGTTTACTGGTCCAGACTGACTGTTGATGGGAATCAAGAGTACTACAGAAATAACTACCGAATAGTGTTTCTAACCTGGAGCTTCTACTTCCTTTGAGCATGCCAAGGCTTTCCTTCTTTGTCCCCCAAATACAGGCTCTGGTACAAGTGAGAATTTCAACCACCTGATAACAAAAGCACCAATGTCATTTTCATGCTTGGGAGAAAACCACCTCTCTGCTGCGCCAGTGCCAAAATTCGACTCAGTGGTGCGACATGGAATGCTTCACGCTCATTGGTGGAAATGAGTGTTCTGGTGACATCATCAGACAGGCTGTTGCTTTGCATCCTCTCCAGTCTCTGTCATGTGTGCTGAGAACACGATCGATCAATAACCCTGGTAATACATGATATGTGCCTTGTGAAACCTGACACGTATCATATATGACTCATCGGAGCATTTTTGGGTGAATTAGTTGTGTTAATGCTTAAACTGCCATTAAATACACGGATAGCCTGTTAGCAAGTCTGCAAAATAACTCCACGTTGAAACCCTGGGTTGTGTCTTTCGTTTATAGAAATGCTGTATTCAGTGTAACTTTAAATGCAGTCTTATTATCGGTGAACTTTTCAGTCGTTACCCGGCAAAGTTTCTAGTTTGGGCTATTATTGTTGAAAAATTCACGTCAAGAGTCTCAGTGCACTAGTGTGCTTGTTTGCAGGTTTTATGGGTATAATATTACAAATTTAAGTGCAAAGTTGCCGAGTGTTTGATCGCAGTCTAGGGCTAACATTCATTAGTTTTGACTCCTGTAGTACTCCGGTTATTGCCTGTGTGGAGAGGTAATGAAGCCATCTTTCTGCCCCCGCTGAGGAATTCCTTTTGGGTTCGCTTTAATACGGAGGAAGTCAGAGGAAGAAAAACTCATTTAGAGAGGGAAGTGGTTCACTTTGGGCGCTGTGAATGAGAAGTGAGAATTCATGGAAAGTGTGACATACCGGTCGGCGCAGATTGAATGGCGCGATTAAATTACTGTAATTCTTTGGATTCTGGAAATCCATGGCTCTGCTCGGTATCTCTCAGGCTGTTGAAGATCGGAGTCACTTTTAATCGATGTCAAGCAACCCTAAAGCAACCGTGGTGTAATGCCTACAGAGGTTATAACACTGGCAAGGCTGTAAGAGGCTTATGTATCTAAAATATCCTTCACTGCCCACAGAGAGCTATCCAGCCCAAATGAAAACATAAACCTGAAATAATATAAGAACTCCAGAACGATCCTTATGGGCCCCACAGTGTGGTATTTAATCTGTACCAGTGCAATTACCCCCTGGCGTTGCCCGGGGAGGGTAGGTTGCATTCGGCCAGGATGACGCCGCCATTTTGTGCGTCAGCGACCCCTGCAGGTCAGACGTGTGCCCGATTGCTGCTGGCCAGTCAAAATGTAAACGGATTCTGGGAAACGGCTTATTTAGCTTCAGCAGGAGCATATCCGCCTCAAGTCAATTTCATGCGTTTTCTAACTAGCCTCTTGTGCTTTGTATTTTCATAGAATAACCATTTTCATCTTCCGGTATGTTTTTGAAAAGTTTTGCCACTATCAAATTGTGAAATGGTAAATGGTAGGCATTAATATAGCGCCTTTATCCAAAGCGCTGTACAATTGATGCTTCTCATTCACCCATTCATACACACACTCGCACACCAACGGCGGTTGGCTGCCATGCAAGGCACCAACATCAGGAGCATTTGGGTTTTAGACCCTCCGAATGCCTGACGACTGCTCTTACCCACTGAGCCAATGTCAGGAGCTTATTTTTCTAAAAACTGAAGACGAGGCAGAGGCCAGGTCTTGCTTTTATTATCAGTGAAAAGTCATTTTTCAGATATTTTTCATCAGTATTAATGGATTTTTTGGGCGATTTGTCTTGAAACAGAAAGCCCTGTAGGGTGATAAAGCAGAGTACCCGGCACATTCTTATTTCCCGACAGGGACACGCGTTGTTAGTCATTTTCTGAGCGAGAGCAGTCAGAGAAAATGTTCTCACAGCCCACACACGCCAGCTGACTTCTCCTCGTTCAAACGGCC
Organism: Conger conger; assembly: GCF_963514075.1. Taxonomy (NCBI): domain Eukaryota; kingdom Metazoa; phylum Chordata; class Actinopteri; order Anguilliformes; family Congridae; genus Conger; species Conger conger. The sequence goes on from NC_083768.1 coordinate 12,762,398, forward strand.
GGCTGTTCATAACCGATCCCCCCCGACCCCCTTCATCCGTCTGGGACACAGCGATCAAAGCTGACCCCCCCGCCCCCCCCACCCCCTCTCGACACCTCCGCCACCAGTAGCCCGTCATGGCCGCCCCGTCATCACCACCCCATAAATACATCGCAGAGTGCCGCTCTGTGTCCGTCTGTCTGTGTGCCGGGTGGGCGGTCGGGGGGGACGGGGGGCGGCGGGGGGGTTTCAGAGTGACGCTGCACGGCCCTTTTAAACGTCGGAACACCCAAGTCCGACAGACGTCACGCTATTCCAGGAGGAACTTTAGCGCAACCCCCCCCCCCCTTTCCGACACGGTTGATGATGGCATCAAAGGGAACCACTGCTCGGTGGTCTCTTTAAGTTGTTGAAGAGGAGATCTGTTAATTTCTGTTTTGGTTACGGGCTATCGCCATAATGACCACAGTTCACTGGCAATCTCTTAATTCCCAAAGTCTTCATTCAGCACTTATTCCACCCTAGCGTGAGTTCAGCAATGCATTAAACGGATGCGTAATACCATACATTTGTTTTCATATATTCCTATATGGATATTATACTGGCTCTGGTAATGCGCCGTCTGTAAACCCAATGTTACTTTGGGGGACATTATTTCTAAGTCTCGTTTTGACTTAGCAGAAACATAAGTAGAGATTGTTTTTCCAATCAGCGAGATGGTGCCCTCTTGGTAATAATCTGAGGCAGTATTAATACATTAACCCCGAGCCATGTGAGCTCCATACACACAGTGCTGCTCTCAGTAGGGTTAAGTCCATAGACACATTAATCAGGCTACCGCCATACGGACAGTAGTGGATTTGTAGAGTGGTCGAGAAAGAGTGCACTATTGTCTTTTTTTTCCTCTGATCTGTTTAGAGTGGTGTTTGGTGGAGAGCTGGTTCTGCCTGCTTAAAGAACCCACCACTTTATTTGGAGGGTCAATTTTGCTTATGTATGCATGCATTTTTAATTATGTGTGTTAATAACGACTCGCCTTCTCTGCAGAGCCCGTTACATACCGGGTTACTATGGTACCGGCTATGGCTTGTGAACATCTATAATAACAATGAGCTCAGCTTTGTTCATTGATATTATTTTAATAATACATGCCGGTAATTTATTCATAGGCTGTTTTTGTTTCTTACCCAAATGCACAATACTTGTTCACCCTGCTTTTGTGAACATACATTGGACAAATATCCAGTACGGATGCTATTCTTACATTCATCCAGGATGGATGCTAATGTACAAGTCTGCAAATAATTAGTAGTAGTAGTAGTAGTAGTAGTAGTAGTAGTAGTAGTAGTAGTAGTAGTAGTAGTAGTAGTAGTAGTAGTAGTAGTAGTAGTAGTAGTAGTAGTAGTAGTAGTAGTAGTAGTAGTAGTAGTAGTAGTAGTATTGGAAGTGGTGGCACGGATGGTGCAGTGGGTAGCACTGCCGCCTCACAGCAAGGAGGTCCTGGGTTCGAATCCCCTTCGGCCGGGGCCTCTCTGTGTGGAGTTTGCATGTTCTCCCCGTGTTTGCGGGGGTTTCCTCCGGGTACTCCAGTTTCCTCCCACAGTCCAAAGACATGCAGGTTAGGCTGATTGGAGAGTCTAAATTGCCCGTGGGTATGAGTGTGTGAGTGAATGAGTGAATGTTGTGTGTGCCCTGCGATGGACTGGCGACCTGTCCAGGGTGTATTCCTGCCTTTTGCCCAATGTATGCTGGGATAGGCTCCAGCCCCCCTTCGACCCTGTTCAGTATAAGCGGGTTAGGATAATGGATGGATGGATTATTGGAAGTTTTGTGTAGCAATGGAACTGGTGCATCACCAGTTGTGGTCATCTTTACTGAGGGAAACTCTCGTAGCTGGAGGCAGACAACTGCATAGAACACTAGAGAACACCATAGAACAGCGGTCAACAATAGAGAACACCATAGAACAGCGGTCAACAATAGAGAACACCATAGAACAGCAGGCAACAATAGAGATACACCATAGAACAGCAGTCAACACTAGAGAACATCATAGAACACCTCTGCAGCCAGCCTCTCATCCCACACCTGTGCACAGATAATAACCAGACTGCCGTACTGCTCAGATATTCTGCTCTGGTCTGCGTGAGGCGGCTGTGCTGCTGAAAAGTGGATCACAGATTTCTACAGTAAAGCTGCAGTCGTCAATGAGGGGGGGGGATTACCCAGCCGTTAGAGAGGGGGGAGGGTCTGCTTCAGCTCCTCCTGTCCAGACGCGCCGCAGAGCGCTTTGGTTCTGATAATGGCGTCTCCAGTCCAAGAGCAGATGGCTCTACCAGTGCGTGGCGAGCTCCTCAGGGCTAGGCCAGCCTCTGGGTTCTGTGCCAACTGGGCAAACCTTCATTCTGCCTCGTTTTGGACCAGTGTGTTCAGGATTCCTGGCTTGTCTCCTTGGTGAAACGGCTTTGTCTAACCGGTTGCTCAGAGCTTGTCTTTATCGAATGCTTGAATTCTTTGGTTTGATTATTTGGTTTGAATTTAGCATCTTTATCCCAATTTACCGTCTTCATCTCAATATCTGTTATGGATGGCTAAAGACTGGAATGACAGTTTTTTCCAGTAGCAGCTCTTTGCAAACTAATTCTCTCCATAGCTTTATTTAATTAAATACATTGTAATCGAGCAGCATTTGATATTTCTGAAAGAGGGTTCCATCTTTACTGCGCATGTGATGCAGGGAATTAAACAATTTCTGTGTCCGTTAATTATGGTCATATTTATGTATTCCTTAAACGAGTTACATTAAAAAACAGAAATGCTCTTGGGTAGAAAATACGATCTAACACCAGCAGCAGCACTGACGTACTGTGCCGTCCAAGCCATACTTATGCAGTTCACATAATGTAGCTTCAGGCTACTGGAAGCGATAAACTGGCAGAATTCCCCCTACAAATGAGTTGTCTGAGGAGTTTGTGTGAGTCAGCATGTGTAGTTTGTTTGGTTCTGACACATATTTGCAATGGGGAGTTTCACGGTCCCCCCCCCCCCCCCCTCGGTGACAGCAGCAGTCGGGGGGGGGGGTGCTGTCCGCTCGCGGCATCCTGTTATGTCTGGATTAAAAGGACGAAGGGCGTCGGACATCAAACGGAAAAATACATTTCCACATCAGAGGGAACTGGCTGTGCCGCAGAAGAATTCCCTTAGACTGCCTGTTTTGAGGAGAGCTGGAGACCTGTGGCCCTGAGGGAAAGGAGTTTAGCGGAAGGTCGTCGGGAACTTTGGCGAGCACAAACCCCAAAACAGGCTATGATGAAGGCGACGCCACTGCAGCTGGGGTTTTCGCCTTAAATATCTCGTTTAATTTGTGTGTGTAATTGCTGTCTCCATAAACAACAGAATTGCTGCTGAGAGTGCACGTTTAAAGGAAACGGTTTGCTTTTCTCTGACAGTTTCGGGTCATTCTCTGCGAATCCCGGCTGGCTCTGAATTGACCCCTGTGGTACGCCAGACTCTCGCCAGTCCCAGTATTTTTCTGATTATATTCCGGCGCCCCACCTGACCCAAGAGCACTGCGGTTTGCCTTCTCAGCCTGTGGTGTAGCAGGCAGTCTGACTGCAGACAGTCCGGTTGTATAGTGCAGGAAGTGATTGTATGCTTGTTTTTGAGGCCAGTTCTTTGCACCTACAAACTGTTCCCAACTAACACAAAATGATCTCACAGTGTTACTGTTTTTTTTTTTTTTTTGTGAATGTTGTAACATTGCCACTACATGGCAGCAACATTGTGAGAATGTTTTGAATTAGCTTGGTATATTTTCCAACCATCTTGATATGGTATGCAAATAGGTATGCAAATAATATGGCTCAATAATACGTCTTTATGAAGGACTTCAAAGCAAGCTTTATTAGTCTCATCTAAAGCCTCATCTGTTACTCTTAGGGCAGAATGTGGATCAGTTCTGTGAAGAATAAATTGCCTAAATCAATAAAACCTCAACATGAGAAAAATATGCAAGATTCTGCACTTTTCATAGTAGCAATAACAACAGTTACACAACGCTGAAGCAGTGGACATTATATATCCATTCCTCACTGTGTTGTCATTGCTAATATGTAAGCCTTCCATTATTTTCAACTTGGCAGTATAGCTTTGTCAAATTTGTAAAGAAAGGATGGAAGTAATCATATTCTTGGAGGCGAGCAGGGCCAAGCAAATCCAAACTGCACTTTGATGGGGTTGTGTCCTTTGAATGGTTTTAGTGAATGAGGACAACCGACCGATTAACCTTGAGTCAACGTACCGAGTGCAGATCGTGTCCGTTCTACTGACTGCAGATCGTGTCAGTTTTCTAGTCATTCACACTTTCTCATGGCTTATGACAGCAGTGATTGGAACGTGACATTCCGTGGGGAAAAAACGAGTTCTGCAATCACACGTAATTTCCACTGGAATTATCCGAGTCAAAATGTCTGTTGTTCGTTCAGACGTCTTCCCGAAACGTGTTGAAATGCGCTCCTTTGTTTGGGGACGCAGTTATCCGGAGCAGAAATGGAACTGGATCGCTCTGAGGAGGCAGAGAGCTGTGTTTATGTGGCCTCTCAGCATGAGATTCGTACCTCTGCGACGAATTACAACATTTCTACGAATGGACGATTGGAAATTTGGAATAGACGAAGCGGGCTTAAATGAGGTCCGATTGGTTTAAGATGGAAAAACAGGTTATGCGAACCGTCCTGTCATCTCGACTCGTGCGTTCATTTCCCCCGATTGGAACGGGATAAAAACATCGCATTTGCGATGTTCCATTAACATGTCGCTCCTAGTTCCGCGGCGGGCGCCAGACGAGGTTTGACTTTCGTTGCTTCTTTTTTTAGAGTTTATTTTTTCCTGGATTACTTTCGCACCGTAATGTAAAAGTCAGCTGTGGAAATAACTTTGAGAATTAGAGGAGCCGCGCGGGGTACGTGCGAGAGCGATTCGGTAACCGGGGGATACGGGGAATTATTCACGGAGATGGTGTTCTACAGCGGCCGTCTGGAGATTTCACTCTGGTTTTTACGGGCTGTTGAATAAAGACACTATTTAAAATGTGCTACCTTGCCTGACTTCATTAGCCGGAGACAGAGAGTTGTTTTCTGGATGGATGTGTTCTTTTGTAGCATTGCCGCAATCGTTTCCCGAACCGCCGTTCCTGAAACGGGACGTAGATTTAAACGATCCACGCCCACCGGATTTATCTTTCCTCCCTCTGCTGCCTTCCGTGCTTTCACACACCATCTAACCTAATGAGATTTAGGCCTACACGAAGCGGGCTTCTCGTCCGGCCCCTCGGCCCGTGTTTCCAGCGCACTCGGGAGTCTCTTCGGGGTCTGTCACTGCGACTTTCCATAAAAAACCGTTAATATGCAAATATATGCAAATGTGTTCGGTTTGCTGGTGTCAGCCGTTTGGCAGTTGGCTCTGAACGACGTCCTGAAATGAGGTGCAGAGCCCCCCACTTGTATGGCAGTTAAACTGAAATGAAAGCCTCAAGCCTGCCTGTGTGTGTGTGTGTATAATTGGAGAGCAGCCTCATATGACCTCAGCTACACTGTTGGGCAGAGCTGCCTGCATCTTGAGGGCGATGATTTTTCAGTCGATTGTACTCTACTCAGTGCTCTTTGCGCTTCCAATGTCATCATCAAGCCTTCCTGGAGCTAGCAGTGTGTAGCTACACGAGCTGTGAGTTATGGGGGCATTTAGCTAGTACATTTTCTAGCTTTGGTTTCAATAATCCACAGTTATGGAAAGTGGCTTCTGCAACCTGTCAGAGCTTGTGAAATCCATCATAGTCTGGGCAAGATTCGAAGAAAACATCAACCTTAATGTCTTAATTCTTCTTTTTTTTAAACAGCCAAATACTTTTCTGAAAACCTTCCAGGCAAGTTTTCGTTTGTCGTCACATAAAATGTCCCCATCTTTCATTTTAAAATAACATGTATCTCAGTGATACATTTTCTCTTACTAGTAAGTTATTAATTTGTCGGTAGATGTAGAGTACAGTTCCCCTTTCATGAATGAATTTGTCTGGGATCTCTCTCCCATCCTCTCAAACGGTATGCTGTTTTTGGTTTGGTGTTGGCATCATTTATTTTATTTTGTGAAGCCCATGTCACACTGAAAAAAGAAAGGGCAAATGAAGAGCAAATGAAAAAGTTTCTCCCAGGGATAAAGCCTTCTTAGACTCGGCTGGGTTTGAGCTTAAACAGTTTCTCCTCTTTATCAATAGCTTTTTCCTTGGGTCTTATTAGGCTACTACCTCTGTGCTGGTTATTATTTAAATGTCTCTGCCCTTTTAAAAAGGCTCTTTCTCAGTGTGATTCACCTGGATAAATAAAGAATGAAATAAAATAAGTGTGCATGCGTGCCAGTGTTGGTATATGGTGATAAAAACAGAAGTTTAGGGGACACGGTTTAGGGGGCATATCAGGTTGGGGGCACCCTGTGGTGTGGAACCCGATGCTGACCCCACCAGTGCCCTTTCTGACTGTGGCACCCACTGGATGGCCTAATCAGCCATGTCGCTGTCCAGGGAGGGTGAGCTTGAGTGTGAATGGACTCTCTTTCTCTTTGCTCACCTGTGGCCTGTCTGTTAATGCGGTGTGAGGCTCACAGTCCTCTGTCTGTGGCCTGTCTGTTAATGCGGTGTGAGGCTCACAGTCCTCTGTCTGTGGCCTGTCTGTTAATGCGGTGTGAGGCTCACCGTCCTCTGTCTGTGGCCTGTCTGTTAATGCGGTGTGAGGCTCACCGTCCTCTGTCTGTGGCCTGTCTGTTAATGCGGTGTTCAGCTCACAGTCCTCTGTCTGGCCTGTCTGTTAATGCGGTGTTCGGCTCACAGTCCTCTGTCTGTGGCCTGTCTGTTAATGCGGTGTGAGGCTCACAGTCCTCTGTCTGTGGCCTGTCTGTTAATGCGGTGTGAGGCTCACAGTCCTCTGTCTTTGGCCTGTCTGTTAATGCGGTGTTCGGCTCACCGTCCTCTGTCTGTGGCCTGTCTGTTAATGCGGTGTGAGGCTCACAGTCCTCTGTCTGTGGCCTGTCTGTTAATGTGGTGTGCGTCTCCTCCAACGCGTTGGCATTTCAGATGCCAGTCTCCCACACCGAAAGGTGGAAAGTGCAGGGGTCAGAGAGCGAAAGCCCTGCTGTCCGGCCATGTGTTTCGCTCACCCACGAACTCCGCCAGATTTCACTCATTAGCACTGCCTCCTGGCTGAAGAACCGCTAATTAGCACATCCAGGAGATTGGAGCGAAGTACCAGGGAGGATTTTTAATCTCCGAACCTGGATTTTCCTCCTCAATCCAGTGCCTGCATCGACAGCGCAACGGCAGGACGCGATTACAAGTTCGGATCGAGCATCGAACAAAAATAAAAACACGCAAGCAGAAAAAGAGAAATAAATAAGTGTAAGACGGGTCTCAGGTTTCCGTCCTCGCTGCATCCCTGCTTCGCAGCCGAGCTTCGCAGGCCTGCCTTGAGCAGATGGGCCGGAGCCTGGTGCCGCGCTCGTGTGGGATTGGCTTCCCTGCCTCCTGTCACACCGAGCGAGCATTACTCATTCCCGCTGAAAAGAAAAACAAGCGCGCTCTCATAACTCTGCATACCCAGTGACAGCCCGTATCTGTTTTTCAGGGTCGGTATCGATCCCCCAGCAACTGGAGCGCTAATGGATGCGCAAATATATATTTCATGACCGTAATCGATTTCGGTGACCGGTTAGGCCGTTTATGTTTTTTGAGAACTGGGAGACGAAACAAAAATGGCGAGCTGACCGGCCAGCGATTTTTCCCAGGCAGGTCTTGACGAACGAGGAGAGAGAAAGTCATCTGAACCGAATTAGACGATGGACGGTCTGTTTGACAGTGAAATGAAAGGAAACGCCGTACACCCGGCGTTTAAACCCACAGGCATGACAAAGTGATTTATATATTGTATTAGTTATTGCCAGTTGTCAAGTTTTATCTGTCCGTCGTGGTGTTTTTTAAAGAGGAAATCCTTCGCGAGACGGAGATGGTAGAGGAATTCTTTGGTTACGACTTTCTTCTCTTTCTTGTTCTCAGTTGACGTGACTTGAAGGAGCTCGACTGATGAGATACAGCTCTTCAGGCTGTGAAATCACTTTCACCATGAAAGAGTCTGTCTTAACAAGTGCTTTAGTCTTGTAATCTTATTTCATTCTCTCATGTTGAAAATATTAGCTTGTTTTAAGTTGCTTTTTACTTGAGATGAGGGAAATTATCTTACCCCACTGGCAAATCTTGCAATGAGTAAAACTTGTCTTATTTAGCAAAAAGACATATAAATAAGATTTTAGGGCTCAATACCAACCTAAAATACTTGTTTATTTTATTTTTTGTGTGTTTATGCTATACTCATTCATCAGAGCTGATGAAAAGCCGTATTTAAATTATAATGGGTGTATAGTTTACAAACTCCTTTCCAAAAAGGGTCCTGGCTTCTCTCTAATGTGACTTCATGTCATTTTTCAGAATTTGAGATATCTTTGGGATTTGGTGTGCAGTTTCATTAGCTCTGGACGCCACCGGAATCCGAACGGGATGAGCCTGCACCCCATATTCCACGGCCGCACCAAATCATCCTGATTTCGCGGTTTGATTTCAAAATTATTTCACTGCGGGATTGGACAAGACCGCTAGACCTGTGCATCCCAGCGCAGCGGCAGTTCAATTTTCTCTGAAAGTTTATTGCGGCCCCTGAATAAGGAGTGAACAGGCCCGAGGAGAAGAGAGGCCTGTAGCTTGTGCTCTTCCTTTTGGTCTCGGCTGTGGTTACATTGATGAGGACTGGCGAATATGCCGTGAAGCGAGAAGCCGAAATGAGACTCTGAAAAGAAATCCCGTGACATGTGCTGGCAGAAATGCATCTCAGTCTGGACAGCTTGGCTTTGATACACCACCCAGAGCTCCGCAGACCGACAGGGGAGGTGCGCTCGGTGCCTTGTTTCTGGCCAATTAGACGCTACGTTACTGCTGAGGTGGCTCGTCTGAAGCTGTTTGTAGTTCTCTGGGCTCTGTTTCACTCGTGGGCCTCCGTATCCCAGAGTGCAGTGTGATAGCGGGCTTGGTCTCAAAACAACAGATGCAACAGAGTTAAATAGGAAGCCGTGTGCAGTTCCTTTATTTCTCCACGTGAGCAGGGATGCGAGCAACAAAAATAAAAATCGGAAAATGCGAAAGTTGACATCTCATTCACAAAGCGTAGGAACCATGTATGATGACGCATCCAGACTCTTTCAGCAGTGTACAAACGCCTGCGTGCCCTATGAAAGCTAGTGCGTAGAATGGTAAACCGTCCATGTCTCGGTGAGTAACATTATTTCTATGTACAGTGGAAAACAGTTGTGCTCAGTCTTGGCCCATGCCCCCCCATCACGCCCACCCCAGATGTCCTCTCCGCTCAGTGGATTACCGGGGGGCACGGTTATGAGCCCACCCCCCCTCCCTCCCCCTGCTGACAGAGCCCAGGGGGGCCCGGGGCCCCGTCCAGGCTAATGGCCTCCGGTGGGGGCCGCAGCCAGGGGCTGTTTCGACGGATTCTCAGTCCAGACGGCGAGAGGAAAAAAAAAAAAAAGTAACACCCTAAAGCTGGAGAGAAGGGGGGGGGGGAGGGGGGGAGGAGGGGAGGATTATGGGAGAGAAAGCTGTGGAGGAGCAGGATGGCGAGGTGACTGCTCTGGGCTCTGGACGGGGAAGCAGAGCCCCCCCCCCAAAACTCGGTCACCCAGCCACACTCATGTACACACAACACCCCCCCCCCCCCCCCCGCTGATATCCTGATTTATTACTCTGCTGACCTAATTCTTTTGCACAACTGATCTTTACACATTGATTTTTTTCAGCCAGATGGGAAACTCAGATTTTTTTTTTTTCCTTTGTGTGTTTATTTAAACATTCTGCAGTGCTTTGTCTGCTTTTCACCTTGTGTAAAGTGGGTCTCATTTCCCAGAACGATAAACAAATGAACTGAACAAATGGACAGGAATGACAGATGTTAAGATGTTTAAGCCTTCTGACCCATCTCATCTGTTACAGTTTCTGTATATTACTGACTGGGATTCAGTCCTTTCTCACAAGTGCAGTAATGGGGGATTCAGCAGAGATGTAGCCCCCCCCCCATCCAGAATACCAGAGATGCACGTAAAAAAATAACCTGAGAAGAACGCCAACCCCCGCACCTCGAAATATAAAGGTACAGAGAAGATGACTAAAACTGGAAAACTAATCATTCACCCCGATTTCTGCCACAAAAGGAATTCTTCGCTATGCCACTGGGGCATGTTTACAGTTTGTAAAGCGGAGTAAAATATTTTGTTCATCAGCTATCGGATTCTCTCTGAATGGTTTAGCCGAGGCTAAGTTCAGGCTAGGTCATTCATTTGTTCGGAAGAGAGATACTAAAACATTAAAATGTTTGAATTGTTTGCTCTGTGGTGATGGAGACAGAAACAATGATTTTGAAGAATCTGATATCAGAATCGCAGAGCACTGCCAATGTGGAATGGTTCAGGAAAACAATTTGCTGCTGGGAACCTCACCGGGCGGACAAAATGGCGGCTGACCCCAGAGAACAGGGGGTCGACAGAGGGGGAGGGCCGGCACTGAGGCGACATGCTGGCAGGCTCTCCTTATTTTTCGGGGGCGATAACCCCCGCGCAGCTGTCCCCCTGTGGAACTCGGGGCGACCATCCAACTGGGTCCGGGTGAGGAGAGGAGAGGGGTGATTCTCTTAGGGATGAGTCTGTTAGCTGTTAGCCAGGTGATGGCGGGTTATAAAGCAGCTTCGTGCCTCTGGTAGGAGAGCAGGGCAGTCTCAGGCTCTGCTGCAGTGTCCTCGGGGATATCTGCAGGATGTCTACCGCGGTTCCCTGGAGCCCTGTGCTTCCAGCCCGAAACACGGCTCTCAGAAGCCCCCCCGAGCCCCGATCGAGCGTCGCTGTGCTTCAGAGACAAAAACGCGAGCGCTGTCGAGGCCTCAGCGGTCCGCCCCTCAGCGAGCAGAGCCACGGTCGCAGGGACACGTCGGATGAGCGATGGCCGGCTTTCACTGAATCTGAATCTCTCAGATTCCACCGCAGGGCTTCGGTAATGTCGTTAAACTCATCTGTCTTTTCAAACTGACATTATGAAGAAAAATCGCCGTGTTGCTCTTGGATGCGGATGAGCTGGGGAGCGGGAATCTGAGAAACGGAGTTGAGATATCATTCCGATGTTTCAGGCATAGTGGGATGTTGCGACGCGTACATTTTCCTTCAGTAGGCCTGTTCCCCACCAGGGAAAGGTAGTTATTTTCGACTTTAAAGCCACAGTGGAAGCGGTCATTTCAGTGGAGTGTCTTGAGTGTGACTTGGTTCTTCGAGGACAAGCCTCCTGTAGGTAAAAAAAAAAAAAAAAACTTTCCACACGATTGTCCTCTGAGGGGGCTGTAAAAAGCCAGAGTGCGAGACCTGCCTGTTAGTGCTATCCCAGGAATTTCATGCGTTATGGAATCCCAAATTAAATCGGGGTCAGGAATTCGGCGAAAGCCTCAAAATTCCCAATTTGCCGTTTTTGAACCCCCCTTGAGGTCCCGGAAGCGTGCATGGAATGCATATTTTAAATTTTATTTCATCTCGGGAATCTAGCTGTATGCAGTAGCCCTATATTACCTAAAACAGCCGGCCTATGTGCTGTCCGTGGCACACAGATGCTGTAGGTGGATCAAGGCCTTCCTGTTGCGACTCATTAATAACACGATAGATCGTGGACGTTTTTCACTGAGAGAGATTGGCAGTTTGATCTGTTTCTGGGGCTGGTAATGGCAGTGGTGCTGACGTCGGCAGAATGCCTTTGAAACATAACTGAGTCATTAGGCTACTTGAGGGGCTCTCATTAGTCTTGGTCTTATTACGCATTACGGATGATGGCGCTGAGTTTGCTGAAGTAGAGTAGTGCTTTAGGAGGCCTGCCGTCTGATGACAGTGCTTCAGAACGGGTTTTAGATTCCAATTTGGGAATGGGGGCGGTGGCTGTCCGGGAAGCCCGTGGGATTAATTCTCGGATTCATTCAGTTGTCAAGGTGCCACGGTTTGCAAGAAGGCCTGATGGGAGATGTAGTCCAGAGCTCGTCAAATGCACTGCAAAAGCTCATGCTCGAGACCTCCCTATATGCTCTCTGTGAAATAGCTTTTTAAGAGTTAATATTTTAAGGAGTGTTTCCAAATTGAGGTTTTATTTTCAATATTTCTTAAACATAATAACATAATATGATAACAATTATACAAAACTTTTGTAATTCTAACAAAATGATATGAAAAATCAAACGAGGACAAGCACACACATAGATAAAAAAGCGGGAGGGGCATATGGGTGCTACCCTAAAATTTGAGCTGCATAAATACACTATAAATAAGGCCAACTTTGAACCCTAAATGACATGAATATATAATGGCAGACTCTTCCGGGTGTTTAACGATTGAATTATTTTGAGCGATCAAGCCTGTCTGTAGAAGATAGAAGGCTGCCACTCGGGATCTCTGTAGAGGACTCTGTGATGTATAAAAGCAGCCCATCGAATTGCCGAGCTTTCAAACAATGGTCAGATGTCAGGGTCCAGTCAAAGCCACCGGGAAGAACAGAGACGGTCCCCGGCTTTAATGTCTGTGCCGTGCCGCACAGACAAAATGTTAGCTTTTATGTCCGGGCTAGCTGAAAAAGCCGGTCTCCTCAGAGGAAACTAAAATCATTAGGATTTGCCAATTTCTTTTTCCTTTCTGTTGTGGCTCAGTGTTCGTCAGAGGGCTGTGTGGGGCCAGGCGGGCTTGAGGAGAGAGATGGTTTCTTCCACTTCAAACACACTTTCAGGGGGGTGAAAGGGGAGCGGGGATGGGGGAATAACAAACTGAAGGTGGCACGTCGTGCATCAGACAATAGTTACAGGAGCCTAGCGAGTTTAGCTTTATTTGCGTAGTGTGTGTGTGCGTGTGTGTGCGTGCGTGTGTGCCTGTGTGTGTGTGTGCGCGTGTGTTTGTGTGTGTGCATGTGTGTTTGTGTGTGCGTGTGTTTGTTTGTGTGTGTGTGCGTGCACGCATTTGTGCCTTTATATTATTTTGTTCCTTAATTTATGTTTCAAGGTCTACCGAACTGAGTTTACTCTCCTGGCATTCCCAGAACACTGTGTTCACAGCATGGAGGAGCATTAATGGGATGCGTGTTTCTACCCATGAAATAATATGCTCCATCTGCAAAGGCCAGGTGGCCAACAGATCCAAATCTGTCTTTTTAAAAATGATTTCTAAATGTGTCAAAACATGATAGCAAGATTACGGCTGTTACACAGGCATCTGTGATTCATGAAATTCAAGTGGCAGCTTACTATTTGAGGTCTAGTCAAGACCCCATGTTCAAGTCCAATATAAAATGGCTGCATGTCCCTCAATTCTACGTCTATGACTGCCTCCCTCTTTGCTCCAGACTCTTTGTGAAAGGAAGTGTTGGCTCCAGTCTCTACTGCCTGCCAAGACGGTTGATTTGTTGACTCCCAAGTTCCACAGTCGCCTTTTACTATAGGCGTGAAGGCTGTGAACTGCTCACTTATTAATATTTCAGCTGAACGGTTTGCTTCTGCGACACTTCCTGAAGCTGCTTTAACTGTCGTTTCCTCTTTAACAGCCTGATAAATGTGTTAGGCCTTGCTCCTTGCGGTTTGGTGCTGTTTTAAAGCCCTCGATCGATTGGTCCCTTGCCTCGGGATTGCTTTTATAGTGCCTTGGGAGTACTTGTATCATTATACTCGTGTCATTTTATGTACTGTTTACTCATTAAAAAAAAGAAGAAGCTGTGCACTCTTTATGCTCCAGAATATAATTTATTTACCAAATATTTGCCACCATTTTACCTGCTTGGTTCAGATAATAAGCTAATTGGTGAAGGTGGTGTAGCGCATGTTTGAAGCAAACGCCTGCAGACACTGTGGCCCGCAGGATGTGGAGTTGTAATGGAAGGAACCGTGCTCAAACGACAAACTGCAATAGCAAGGAAAAAGAATGGGCAAATTGCATGTTTAGTACTGCCTTTGACTCAAGACTTATCAGAGTGACATGCAGGGTTATTTATAAAAAATACAAATAAAAAGTTTTAATCTTGGAAAAAAGGGGACACATTTTAGGGGCTAGGTGTCTTGCTCAAGGACACTTCGACACAGCCCGGGCGGGGGATCGAACCGGCGACCCTCCGACTGCCAGACGACTGCTCTTACTGCCTGAGCCATTTGCATGTGGAACCCTGGGCTTGCACTGGGCTTGCACTGGGCTTGCACTGGGCTTGCACTGGGCTTGCACTGGGCTTGCACTGGGCTTGCACTGGGCTTGCACTGGGCTTGCACTGGGCTTGCACTGGGCTGCATGGTCAGTGCATTGCTGCCTGAAGTGCAGTGTACTGCGGTGGACCTTGTTGTGGAGTCCCTGGTAGGGAGCGATGGTAGCCGAGGACGTTGTTCGGCGAGACGAGCTTTGACCACTTTGACCACCGGGGTCCCGGTGACACCTAATCCAGCCCTCTAAAACGCACGCCCTGGTCTGTGGTCACTTTTGGCGCCAGAGGGAACCATATGGAGGACTGCGGGGGTCATAAAAGCTTTGCTCTTTCCCGTTTTGGACATACGGGACCATGAAGGGAAAGGTGTGAGATTTCAGAAGCACTTAGAGGCAAAGAGAAGAAAATGTGTAGATACCCAGTGCTCATTCTATATATATACGTTTATCAGTGTCCCCATTTCCCTGAGAGGCGAAACCGCTGTAGCTGTCTCTGCTGAAATAATGTATTTTTTATTATTATATGGTTATCGTATCTGCTAAGCAAATGACAAGCAAATATCTCCAAGCACTATTCAGTGTAGGCCAGAAGTGGTATCTCACCTACAGGAATCTCACTGCTATTATTATGACCAAGCGGCACCAAACTGAGGGGTAGAATGCTGTCATTGTGTCATCTACCCGTTGCCATGGAACGGAACTGGACATTAACCCTTCCGAGACTTTGAAGAGTAAGTTTTTTGGAATGATTTTTCTAAATAAGTTCTAGAACTTAATTGCTTTCAACCACCAGTAGTGATTGTTGCAACAGCATTGAATGTTCAGTTATATTTGTGATCTTACACCGTCCAGTAAGTCGTTCAGCTTGCTCACTGATGGGTATCTGCATGGCAGGAAGCTTTTATGCCACACATACAGTTGCGGCCTGGCCTTATCAGCCTTTGTGCTGGCTTGGCGGTGCCAGATGCCATAAGGAAACCCATACTGGCCTTACAGTAGGCTTGCCTAGGGGGCTGCAGTATCTGTAGGTTTCTGTGGCTTCCTTTCAATCAGCTGCCAGTTAAGGCCTTGAGAACAAGGTGTGTGGATTCTTTAGGTCAACGGTCCTCAGTCTTATCCAGAAAAGGCTGGCGTGGGTGCAGGGGTTTTCGTTTCAACCAAGCAGTAACGCAACGATTCTACAAATCAAGATCCTTATCAAAGACGAGTGGTTGAATAGTACAATATGAGCATTCACACCGGCTCTTTCTGGATATCAGTGAGGATGCCTGCTTTAGTTATCTATGATTGAAACATACCGCTGGTGCTGAGAACACTCCAAAAAAAACTGCGGATCCAGGGGCCCTCTAGGACTGGAGTTCGACACCTGCGCCTTGCAGGCAGAAGGTTAGGGGTTCAAATTCAGAGGAGGACCCTGCAAGCGACCGGAACCTGCCCTGGAGACGGACCGCTGAAGGAACGGATAACATGTGGAGCGTATGGGAGCAGCCGTGGAGAAGGGCCTCTGTAATGCTCACTGTGCCTTCTGACAGGGGGTCATCTATCCGAAACGCCTCGGCCTTAATGTGGGGGGCCCGGGTGGGGAGCGCGTGGCTTTCCCACCTGACTCCGCGGGCGTGTTTTTCCCATCAGGCCCTGGGAAAGCAGAGCGTTGCGCTGCTCGTAAAAAAAACCCAAAAAAACAAAACAGGAGGGATGCGGAATCGCCAGCATTCTGGGCCGCTTGTCAGAACTCCGGCTGCTTGGATACGCGGTAAACAGGCCATAACTCACGGGGTGTCTTGCTCTGTTTGGGATCACGGGGCCAGCCACTGCTGTGTGTGTGTGTGTGTGTGTGTGTGTGTGTGTGTGTGTGTGTGCTTGTGTGCGCTTGTGTGCGCGTGTGTGTGCGCGTGTGTGTGCGCGTGTGTGCGCGCACGTGTGTGCGCGTGTGTGTGCGCGTGTGTGTGCGCGTGTGTGTGCGCGTGTGTGTGCGCGTGTGTGTGCGCGCGTGTGCGCGCGTGTGTGCGCGTGTGTGCGCGTGTGCGCGTGTGTGTGTGTGTGTCTCTGTGTTGCCGCACGTTTATCAGTATGTGTATGTTTTGGCCAGACTTGGTAACTTGAACATGTGCTTGCACACTTGTACATGCAAATGCGTGCATGCGTTCATATTAGAGTATATGTGTATGTGTGTTTGTGTTGGCATGCGTGCATGCGTTCATATTAGAGTGTGTGTATGTGTGTTTGCGTTGGCATGCGTGCATGCATTACATTACATTACATTATTGGCATTTGGCAGACGCTCTTATCCAGAGCGACGTACAACAAAGTGCATACCCATAACCAGGGATAAGTTCGCTGAAAGACCCTAGAGGGAAGTACAATTTCAACTGCTATCTGTACAACAAAGATAAGGACGAGGGCCTTTTTTTTTTTTTTTTTTTTTTTTTGAGAGAGAACAAAGAAACAAAGAAACAGAGCAAAAGTAACCAAAGTTAACTATCCAAACACTGCTTACCTAGCCAACTAAAAATACCGAGACACAAAGCAAGTCACAGAGACAACAATTACGGTTCACAGGGAGGTAGGGAGGGATGGGGAGAGGTGCTGCTTGAAGAGGTGTGTCTTCAGCCTGCGCTTGAAGGTGGGGAGAGATTCTACAGTTCTGACCTCAACGTTCGTTGAGGTCAGAGTTCGTTCCACCACCGTGGAGCCAGAACAGACAGTAGTCGTGAGCGTGCATGCGTTCATATCAGAGAATGTGTGTATGTGTGTTTGCGTTGGCATGCGTGCTGGCGTGTGTAGGCCGCTGTGGTCTGGCTGCACTTGTGCATCGGCTGCGGGACGTTTTCGGGCAGCTCCCAGCACAGGAAGGGGCCACGCCCCAAACCTCACCTCCATAAACACGTCCATCTGCCACCACCAGGAGCTGACTCCAAACTACCAGGGGACCCCAAACTACCGCTTTCTCCTCACGACCTTAAACTGCCGCTCAGACCATTTATCCTATGCTATCAGGAGACTCTTCTACTCTGGGGGCCATTCTTTCAGTGGGTTATGTGTGTGGCTTTGAGAAACGGGTATGAAGGAGGCGGATTCTTCTGGAACGTTCGGAGTGTTATGGTTTTTGTATGCAGTGCCATCGTCCAGGTTTGCAGCTGCGAGTGCTTTCATGGCAACAAAGAAATCCTCTCACTTGGCACCAGATGTCGGGAGAAGGGTTTCATTCACCACGCTCACACGACGGCCTTGTCATCGAAGCTTATCTTCGCTCTGTGTGACGCGAGTGTGTTTACCCAGTCGTGTGCGAGGGGTCGGCGGGGTTCTGGCCCGGCTGTGTGAGGGCGGGGTTCTGGCCCGGCTGTGTGAGGGCAGGTTTCTGGCCCGGTTCTGGCCCGGCTGTGTGAGGGCAGGGTTCTGGCCCGGTTCTGGCCCAGCTGTGTGAGGACATGGTTCTGGCCCGGTTCTGGCCTGGCTGTGTGAGGGGGGTTCTGGCCGGGCTATGTGAGGGCAGGGCTCTGGCCCGGTTCTGGCCCCGCTGTGTGAGGACATGGTTCTGGCCCGGTTCTGGCCCAGCTGTGTGAGGACTGGGTTCTGGCCCGGTTCTGGCCCGGCTATGTGAGGACAGGGCTCTGGCCCGGTTCTGGCCCGGCTGTGTGAGGGCAGGGGCGGGTTGTGATCCGTGTGCCGTCTCCACTTCCTGTCGATGACAGCAGGTCTGACATGCCGGGAAGGCTGGAAGCACGCTCTCCCGTTGGTCAAACACACCCAGGCGTCAATGTCTCCCTCGGAGTAAATATTTCCTTGCGAAGGCATTCTTCCGTCCTTTGAGTGGCGTTTCCGCACTGTCCTCTTAGTGGCTGATAAGCGGTGCGCTAAAAATAGCTCTACATGGGTCAGCATAGGACTGGCCCCTCGGAGGTGTTTTTGGCTTCAGAGTTTCAGAAAACAAAGGCGTTTTCCTAAGCGCTCATAGCCTTGTAATATGGTATGAATAGGTGAGTTTTGCTCTGTTTGTCTTTGTTCAGAAATAGAAATAGAAATAGAAATCACTGTGTGTGTGTGTGTGTGTGTGTGTGCTTGGTTTTGTTTTGTTTTTCTTTGCTCATAAATAGGACATTCTTGAGCAATTGTAGACAGGAAATTGGACATTGTGTGTCATCAGTTCAAGGAAAGCTGGCGTTGGATATTTCACAGAAACCCTTGCAAAACAACCCAATCCCAGACAAAGGGATAGTAAAATATTGATTTGACCTCAGTTAATGTCATCTTAACCTGAAAGAACATGAAGTATTTGCCACTCAGCAGAATGCACTGTGATTGGTGGAGCCCCTCCAGCTTCTGTGAGGGTTGGGCGATATACCGCGGTGATAATTTTTGAACCCAGTAGCGATCATCGCCACCATGGGGTGCATTCCATTCCCTTTCCTATCTTTCGCCTTGCCTTGAATTCTACCTGACGACGCAGCAAACATCCAAACATCAGAGGCCGCTGGGAATGCTTCTGGGTAAAAACTATCACCGCCATTATCTGTTGGGTGTTGATAAAACAGCCAAGCATCATACAGCTTGCGTGCGATCGCGTGATGTGTTTTTGTCAATTAACCGGGAGCTGCGAGGCTATCTTGACTGTATAAACACCCAAAAAGCGGTGACGCATTTTCCTGGAAGGTGACCGCTGCCGCGTGTTCTTTGGTGAGGACGTCAACAGCCTGTTCCTCCTTTATTTTTCCATGCCTCGGTTTCGAGCGGACGTGCAAGAGCTTCGTGAAGTTTTGCTCGTGTCACCCCGGCAACTGGACAGTAGGCAATCGTACAGGCTAACGGGTGGACGGGCCAGTCCGGAGGACTGCGTAAGAAGCGTATGGATAGAAACAAATAATCAGGTTGGAAAGGGGTTTAACAGAGGTGAGCTAAACGCGGCTCTCCAGGGCTTTAGATTTCAGGCGAGGCAGGCTCTCTCCTTGGCTCGCCATCGGTGCCTGAGAATGTTTTTTTTTTTCCACTGGAGAGGGTTGGATGTCTCTTCCCGTTTCCTGTGTCAGGGGAAATGCCAGGTCCGTGTGGCGCAGAGGATAAGGCGGGAAGCGGGAAGTCCGAGGCCTGCCCCTCTCGGAGGGGGCAGCTGTCTCTGCGGGTAGTCCTGCCCGTCACGCAGGACCCCCCCCCCCCCCCCCCCCCCCCTTCCCCCCCGTTACCGCTGGGCCTGTGTCACACTCCTCCACTGTGACAGCGTTAGGGCTGGAGAGTTTGCCAAAAGCTACTTTTCCATTACTGCCGTGGTATGGCTTAGGCTGATGGATTCGATGGAGGCTAAAGGCCGGTTTATATAGTTCAGTTACAGAGCTTTGCTGCAATCGACGTTGCAGGTGGCAGTGGCATTCGGTTTATACCCCGGGTGACTGGAGTGCGTTTAGACTTTTTTTCTGAGGACAGCTGCTCTGCTGCGGTCTAGACGGGCGACGATGGAACACTGTCGCTGGACTATAAATTGGCCTTAAGTGTGATAGGGGAACTGCCTTGTTCTTTTAACACTGGGGCCACAGTGTATTGTAATGGCTGCGCGTTTGATTCCGGCAGTGCCGTTGTACCCTTGAGCAAAGCAGTTAACCTGAATATATTGACCTTAACCTGAAATAATTGCTTCAGTAAAATATCCCAGGTATAAATGGAAGATCGTACGAAAGAATGTACGTAGCGTGAGTGGCTCTGGTTTAATAGTTAGTGGTATTCCCGTGGTACAGCCTACACCTGACCTGGTAAAAACATGACTACACGATGCCCATTTTGTTAAAAGAGCACCGCTGTGCCTTCCCCCCCTTCCGTGGAGAGCCGAGGCTGAGGTTTTATTGATTTTTCTCTGATGTTTGCAGAGGCACTTGTGAATTCAGTGGAGGTGCAGCGCCTCTGCTATTAATACGTCAGGGGAAACCTTGCGTCTGCTAAACTGATAAGAGATAAATAAAAACAGCAGCGCTTTATTTCTCGGCGTCCGTGCTTTCACTGTCTGTAGTGAGGCCGTTTGGCTACTGCGACGACCCTGAGGCACCAGCTCGGCTTGCTGAAGCAGTGAACGGCGCCCGCCCCCTCCCCTCCTGCCTTCAAACCACCACCACCTCTCACTCTCAGCTTCTGCACAGAGGTTCCGCAGGAAGTCGCCAGAGTGATGGAGGTGTGAGAAGCCAGAAGTTGCATGGTCGCATTCCGCTTTTCGCTCGGTGCCGGGCTAGAGAGCTGAGGAAGAGCGCAAGTCTGTTTTGGTCTTGGTGTCTTTTCGCTTACTCTGGCTTGGGAGTGTGCTACGGAATGGGTGACTGGTGTAGATTTCTTAGCAAGGTTATCCTGTTCCCTCTTACCGGTCTCCTGCAAATGCCTGTAATAAGTTACTGTATATTTGGGTACAAGACCATCAGATATAAAGGTGTTTTTTAAGTTGCCCATGCAAAGCTGTGCATCCTAAGAGAGTGCACAACATGAGAAATGCCGGTGAGCGAGGCTTGCATCTGGTATGAGCTTTTCTCGACGCAGTGGTGCCTCCCAGCTCTCAGAATAGCGTTCAGTCCTGTTCAGTCCACCGGCTGTGGTCGGGAGTCCCATGGGGGTGATTCATATCATCCCCCCCAGGGAGAGAGGCAGTGTCAGCTGGCCCCGGTATTCCCTGTGCTATTGCACAACAGCGCCTCCCCCAGGCGATCAGTAACCTGCGGCCCTCCGGCCACGGCTGTGGAAAGTGCAGTATTCCCTGGTGGAGCGCCGAGTCTCCGAAGAGTCTGTGCTGTCCAAACCGATGTTGCCACAGCGATCAGATGGGCCTAGCGTTGTGACTTTTTATTTTTTTTGTATTATTTTTTTTTTAAACAGATGGTGACCTTGTGTATTTCACGTGTGATGTCTGTTTACAGTGACTGACCCGCTGGTGACCATGGAGATAACACGGTTTAGAATTGAGGGCTGTCACGAAAGTCGCGCTTTCTGGTTGCAGTTAACATTTATGCCCTAAACCCTCATGGCATTCTATTTAGCATATCCCATGGAGACTGTACTGGATTATATGTCTTCAAAGTGCCTTTAGTGGATATTTAAATTTAAAACAGGGGACTGTGTTTCAAGCTTATGTTTTGCAGTAAAACCAGAGGATGGAAATTGGACCTGCAGGGAGTTTTTCTTGAAATCTTTCATCATCTAGAGGTCTCAGTATTTTCATTCTCATTCAGCTGAAAAGAGTTAATGAGCATGTCATATGATTGGCTGAGGAAGTGATCAGAAAAGGCCTGCAGCGTGGCTCCTGATTGGCTCAACTGCCGACTTACTAACTGTGTCCCGTCAATGGGTAAGGTGGGTGGCAAGTCTGCCAAATTGACCAGGCTTCTTCTGAATGAGTTCCTACCATCCATGCACAGGCATTCCCACAGTCAGTATA
This sequence comes from Conger conger, assembly GCF_963514075.1. Classification (NCBI taxonomy): domain Eukaryota; kingdom Metazoa; phylum Chordata; class Actinopteri; order Anguilliformes; family Congridae; genus Conger; species Conger conger. The sequence continues at coordinate 12,784,119 of NC_083768.1, forward strand.
TCCAGGCCCTTTCTCCTAACGGTACACTCAGATAGTAGAAGTTGCGATTCCCGATTCTTTATTTTCCTTTTGAAATTTGAATGGGGAACCGGCTCCTTTTCATCCCACTGTTTGCAGACAGACAGGCCCATTCCACTCTGACTGCCGGGTCACATGACCTCCCTGCTTCCCTGCGCCGCTTGAGTGACAGTTTCACTATCGGGGGGACAGGATACAGTCGATGGAGCTGGTAAACAGCCATTTTGGAGTGCCTGACCTCCCAGGAATGCGCGGAGCAGTTTACAAAACAGGCGACTCCAGAAAACACCAGGTGACTTGTGTCTTTGAAAGGGCCCGGGGGGAGGGACCGGCCCAAAAAACACGTCAGCGTTTTGAAAGATCACAATGTAGATCTCTCATAAAGGGACGCTTTGTCTCTGTGCCAGCTTCCCCGTTGTTCCCGGGGCATTGATAGGGATTGCCGCCCCTTCTGCGACTTGACGTGGGAAGCCTTTCTCAGGATCGTTTTCGGGGCCTCTCGGTCCATTTGCATCGAGGAAAGAGACGCCGTTTTGTCTGAGCCTCGACCTGATACTGCCGCTCTGATCAAGCACTCTGCCTCGGCTGCTGCAATAAAATCACAACATCGGTGGATAATAGAGTGTAGGCTGTAAGCTTAAGTGAAAAATGCAGTCTGAGTAATTCTCCTTGGATTGGGAGTGTTAGCTTAGCATGAGTGATGGCGCATGAATAATTTCATTTGATATCGGGATATCGTATTGCTCTGTGCCTCGGCGATCTCGCGGCGTGGCTTAATCTGTTCTAGCATTATACGTACGGTTCGGGTGAAGATTAGGCTATACATCCTGTGCGATTTACTACAAGTACAATTTAGGAGTAGAGCTTTAAAGCTTCTTCTGTCTCATGATTTTGCAGTGAGAAGATGCATGTGGCGTTTTTAATTCCCAAAACCTGAAAAAGAAGCAAACAGCCTGCACTCAGTTTTTTTGCACTTGCTCATAAGACGGGGGGGGGCCTGGGGGACAAAGATTCGATTTAGTTTCATGCATTTCTCTGACTCTTGAGTGGTAAAATAACCATATATAATTTATGACCATGAAAGCCCTCACAGCTCAACCTCAAGAGGCCTAACTAGTTAAAGACCTAATTAAAAAAGACAATTCATCACCAAAACACATAGCAGAACACAGGGTGGGAAGGGATGGGTAATAACCCATCACAAGCTCACTTAATATCTCAAAAGTTAACGAATGTTTACAGTGAAGTTACGGTTATTCCATAAATTATGAATCGGGTAACTACTACTCAATTTATTAAAATAAAATAAAACTATTCTCTCGGTGACCGTTACACTGGCCTACCTCACCTACCCTATGAGTGTATTTTTCAGAATCCTTCTTGTCGGTCTTCAGTAATACACTGTGTGTCACTAGCCTTGCAGTGCAGTTCAGGATTGTGTGTGGCACTGCTCCAACCTTGTTGAGACCCAGGGTACAAAGCGCATTCTATAGAGTTTAACACAGGGGTGAGTATTGAGTCCCGGAGTAGCGGTATGCTGCTCTTGTTTAGTGGTGTGACAGTCTCTGACAGTCTCTGACAGCCGTGGCTCCTGTGGACGATGTTTTCGGCTGGGTCTCCCTGGCTCCCTCGCTCCCGGCCAACGGCTTTGGGTTCAAACCCTACGGACAATGGAAGCCCGCAGGGCCTGCAAACGTCAACCTCGTGCAGGCTACGTCCGAAGCTACTGCTGATGACCTCACTTCCTTTCGAGGTTGCTTGCCATGTTGTCAGGACTGCCAACACAAGCAAAGCGGCGGGACTCAGTGTTTCCATGCCTGTTCTTTTTCCCCCCGCCTCGTTTTTTTCCCTCGCAACTCAGCCTGATTTATATTCCCGGGATATCCCGAGGATTCCTCTTTGCGTTGCACGTTTAACGACTCGGGGCCGGAATCGGAAAAATGATCCCGGTGAAAAATTCCAAGTTGCAGTTGCAGGAAAGAGGCTCTGGTTTTTTCTCGCCGGGCTTTAGCGGGGAGTTTGATGGATTTGAAGTCCGGAGACGTGATTAGGCAGCGCGCGAGGACCGCCCCGAAGACCCGTCAGCCCTAACCGACTGTGAAAGGCCGCTTTTCAGAGCACAGCTGGCCGTGGCTCTATAAAATCAGCGGGACTCTGGTGAATTTCGTGAAGAATCACGACGGCCTGAAACGGCTCGCGCGCGGTCGGAGGTCGTTCGACCGGGGTGGTTTGAGGACAGTCGGCTCTGCTTTCGAAAGCACTCGGGGCTAAACAATGACGAGGGCGAGGGGATGATTTCGCCTCTCTGCGCGGCAGACGAGAGCCAAGGTTAAATAAGCTCCTTTTCTGTCCTCTATTCAGGGACGTTTGGAAGCAGTGACTGGGAATAGGCTCAGTGTAGAAGATGTGCACTGGCATTATGGTTTTTTGAAATCGTTTCTTCAGTTGACGGGACATAACGTCGACGCGTCATACTTTAGCGTAAAGTCGTAACGTAGGGAAAGTGGTCTAGCGCGATAGCGGTTGCTTTACAGAGCGTCTGGCTCAATGCGTTTTGTGAATAGGACGTTTGAATGGCTGTATTCAGCGCTTAGTCACCGCATTCACTGGGCGATCTGAACGAGACGCCGAGGGTAATCCACTCATTGTTCGGCCATTGTTTCCTGGCTGCATCCGACACTGTTTCATCCTGCGTCCCGGGCATTGTTTGTGCAGGAGGTAGGAGGAGGAAAGGAATATGAATATGGTTTAATCTGCCTCATTATGGACTGAAGTATTATGCTTCCGAGGTCGAGCTGATGCTGTCTGCCTGTCGATCAGTGACCGCAATGACAGCCAGACTGCGCAATAAGCACATATGAAATTTAAAGAAGGGGGTACATTGGGAAATTGTCTTCACGAGAACTACTTCTTTTTTTTCTTTCTTTTTTTTTTTTAGAGGCATCCTTTCCCAGTCGACCCATATCTGTCAGCGCAGGATGTATTAGAAAGGATTACCCAGAAAAGAATTCTGTATCAAAAATAAGTCAGAGGAGGCTTTACCCGAACAATCCGCTGAACCCCCCCGTCTCTCTCCGCTCTCTCTCTGTCTCACTATCCCTCTCCCTTTCTCTCTCTTTCTCTCTCTCTGTCTCTCTCTGGCTCTCTCTGGGTCTCTCTTTCTCTCTCTCTGTCTCTCTCTGGCTCTCTCTTTCTCTCTCTGTCTCTCTCTGCCTGTCTCTCTCTGGCTCTCCTCTGTCCTCCCTCTCTGTCTCACTCACCCTCTCTCTTTCTCTCTCTCTGTCTCTCTCTGTCTCTCTCTGGCTCTCTCTTTCTCTCTCTCTGTCTCTCTCTGGCTCTCTCTTTCTCTCTCTCTTTCTCTCTCTCTGTCTCTCTCTGGCTCTCTCTTTCTCTCTGTCTCTCTCTGCCACTCTCTCTCTGGCTCTCCACTGTCCTCCCTCTCTGTCCCTCTCTTTCTCTCGCTCTCTCTCTCTCTCTCTCTCTCTCTCTCTCTCTCTTTTCAGTCTGAAATGAAATGAGTGTGTGTCTGAGATGTCTTTTGTCGAGCCCCCTTTCTCCCCTCCATTATTCCCGTGTTAAATGAGATTCCTGGTGCAGACGCCGTGGGATTATCCGCCAGCATTCAGGGGCGGACGCGGGGCCTCCCGGTGCCATTCCTGGCTTTGCCGGCTCGCCGAGCGGCCGGTTGCCATGGCGCGCCGCGGCCGGGTCCTCCGCTGGCACGCCGAGTGCCCCCCCCCCCCCCCCCCCCCCCAGCGCAAACAAGGCGGTCTTTCAGGGGCCCCGCCGGGTCCACAGGTGCCCAAACAGGCACGGCCCTCTTCCAGGCCGGCCCTTTGTCCTCTTCTCCAGGGGTGGAATTCCACAGGGAGCACAAACGACGGCTACTTGGGGGGGGGAAAAAGCGAGCTTAGGATCCTACGACCGCTCGAGTTGTTTTGACGCGGTGCCGTGCCGTCTAAGTGCGAGAGGCCTGCCTGTCGCTAATCTCCAGTGAGCGATTGCGGAATCGTCCGGTGTGACACCATCGGGGACGTTTCAGCACCTTGTTGTGCAACAAACGCCCGTTTGAAGCGAAGTGTCATCGGCTCGGCCGCGTGTCCTGGGCCCAGGAAGGAAGGGGGAAGGGGCCCAGTGGTTGTGAACTTGTGGTAAATGTTATTATCCCGGGCTCGGGAATAATTAACGGTACTATAATTTTTTCCTGGGACCGGGGGTTTCATCTTGCTCCCGTGACCACAAGCTTTTCCTTCATGCACCTCACACAGGACGATAGCATAAACCACGCGGTGGTTTTCTAGAAGGTGGCCTGCCCGACTACAGGCAGCTGTGGGCGTAGCTATAGATACAGCAGGGTTTGGCTTTGCCTTCCAGACAGAGAGGACAGGCAGGGGTTAAGCAGGGGTGTCAGGCCCCCCCCCGCGTGTGTCCGGACCTCTCCAGCGTCAGGTCAGGTCACCAGAAACAGCCGCATTCCTGAGCCAGCGGCAGCTAATGAGCGGCTAAACGCTGATTATGCCGGAACCAGACGCTCTGAGGACACAGGGAGCCAGCCGAGGCTTTAACCCCTTCTGACCGGAGTCCTACTTCATCACGCAGAGGGGTGGAGAAGGACCTGAGAATAGCTGCTTTCTCATTGCATTTAATTAGCAGACACTTCTAACGTACAATAAGTGCATACCAAAGGTCACAGTAACAAGTACAAGAACACTGGTCGGTACAATTTGCATAAAGGACCAGTTGTCTACTGCCATGGTCATCATATCTAGTTCGCATGGTAAATATCGACCGAGGCAGTAGGTACGGTATGCCAGGCTGCTGGCTATGATTTGTCGACTCCCTGTCTCCGTGTTTAGGTCGCTGTATCTCCCCAGCTCGGCACACTCCTCTTAATTGACACCGGATCCAGCTCCACTCAATAATTCAGGTGCTGTTTGAAAGGCACACTATCTCGCTGTGCTCTAACACCCTCTCATCTGACCCGCTCCCCCTCGGGCCGACCCCTGACCCCCCAACCCCCTCCCGAGGCCCCCCTGTCCTGCGGCGTTCACCGGAGCCCGAGACAAACAGCCCCCCGGCACCCCCGTGTTTGGTTAAGGGCTGCTGGCGAACAACCCTGGAGCTCAGGGCCGGAGGTGTCGAGGGGGCTCTGGCTGACGAACGCGGTCACGCTGCCCGGAATCGATTCCTGAGCCCTTTCCAGCTTGCCTCCCTCCGGCGGTTCTTGAGACCGTTTACCCCGTTTTGATCGCCTGGTGCGGACGCGTTTTAGCCGCAGTGAAATATGAATGAGCCCGGGCCTTGGAGGTCTCACACTCTGAAACTCCAGACACGGGGCCCTTACAAGGCCCTAGGCTCATCATTCAGCAGATGGTAAGCAAGAATAATATGACTGGTGCTTTGGAGCCCTGGATGAAAAGTAACTTGAACATTTTTGCTTCTTGTCCGTTGACCATGCCTGAGCAGAAATGTGTGGTGCTGGAGCTGGAGAAGTATTACAGCGATTGAGCAGTATGGGGAAATGGTGATCGGCGTTGGACAAGTGCAAACAATGTTTGCGTCATTTTTCATGATGTTGTGGAAGCAGGTGTCTCTTGGCCGGTGTGGCGGTTGACACTGCCGTCTCGGGGCCTGTTACTCCAGCTTTTGTCTTCTGGTTGAGAGTGTCGCGTTCCTCCCCTACCATGTGTTCGACTTGTGAGTGATTGTTCTTCTTCCAAAACATATTTTCTAACATATAAAAAAAGCACAAATTTAAAATATTCCTTTGCTTCATGAAGGTGGCTATGCCTGAGGTTTATTTACATGAAGTGTATTTGCGATAACAAGGCTTGGAAGTGTTGCTATAGCAACAGTTGTATAACTAACCCTTGGCTGAACTGTAGCTTATACAAACCAGTTGAATACATTTTGATACATACATGGCAAATACGTCACCCATAAAATCTGCATGCTGCATAATTCAGTAAGGAAGGTACATTTGCAGCGACTGTATTATTTCCATTGACTTGAAGGGAAGTGCCATTAAGTGAACTGAAACAGAAGTGGGATGTCAGATAGTCATAGGTGTGAGTACAATTTTGCTCTTTTTATTCATTATTTATGGGTTTTTTTAGTTTATAGTTTCTACTCTGTCTAATACTGATACGAATGACTAATAATGGAAATGGAATGGCACAAATCTGAATAACTGAGTAAGTGGTCAGCGCGCCTGTAATTTGGAGTCAGTGCCGACCCCTGTTGACTGCGTGGTGCAGGACAGGCTGGACGTTATTTAGGGAGCCCCTGCGGTAAGAGGCAGTCACCCCCTCGGCACGCAGGACTGGCTCTGCCGTCGAGCGTGTTAATCAGGACCCGACTGCGAGCTCTTCACAGTTTAACAGTGTGAAACGCCACTGAGTTTCCAAATGAACGATGCCTTGCTCCAAGCCAGGATTATAACCCGGGGCTTCTGCTGGTTTATTTAATTAATTCCGTCATTTCCTAATGAGAGCCCATTTTCGCTGGACATTTCTAGGAAGCAGGATGCCCCTACACAGCTTTTCTATGTTGTCGAGAGAGGCTGCATTTGACAAGTTCTACCGCACAACTGTACAGAGAACAAGGAGAATTGCTGGGTGGTTGTTCAATGTGTTCGGTTTAGAACTGAGGACCGTCATGGCATCTCTTAACCAAAAAGCATTTCTACAAATAAATGAATGGCCGATAATATGGGTGTTTCTTCCAGCCTTGTACTGTAGTGTCTTACGACAGTCATAGGAAGTGCCCCTCCCTCTGTTTAGGGAGAGATAACGCCCATGCAGGCCCAGACGGATCCATCAGGATGCTGACAGTAATGGGGAGGGTGAAGTTTCTAGAAGCCGCAGATGATTCGCGCTACCAAATAATATGGGAGACTCACTTATTTAAACCAAATACTGTTCTTCCGTGGTGGGGAAAAAGCCCTTTGACTTGCTCAGTGATTGACAGCTCACTAGAGCTGCACCCATTTTGAGGTTCATGAAAACGTCTCTCTGCCATAACTCTGTGACTCAGTTTTAATACCTGGGTGGGCACTCCATGTCCTGACTGCTAAAAGAAGGACCGCAGGCTGAACCCAGGCCTGTGGAGGCTCTGGGTTAACACCACCACCAGAGCCTCTTAAAGAGGAAAGCACTTCTGCTCTTTAAAACCGGACTGCTGTTGAGTGACAGAGGCTGTATGTTTGACGGGGGGGAATAGGCGGGGGAGGAGGCAGCGATGGCACCTCCCTGCCCCTCCCACTCCTCCTTTCCCTGCCATAGGACACCTGAGAGAATAGGAGAAAAGAACATGGGACATGTTTTGTGTTTGCAGCCACAGCGTCGGCTGACTTGATGCACAGTGACTTAAGTGAGATAGAAGATAGGCAGTAATGCACTTTATAAAGGTCAGTGGTTATGGGGTGCAGTCAGCCATCGTTCTCCAGGGGGGCATGCTTTCGGGCTTTCTGTGTGCAGTGTGTTGTAAACACCGTTACAGACAGTTTACCCAGCGGGGAGTAGCTCAACCAGGATTTCAGCGTTCCCTTTTCTCTTCCTGCACTATGCGGCTAATCTCTGAAGGGCTTTTTCTTCACATTTGCATGTCTTTTATCAGTATCTATCTATGCTCTTTCTGTAAAAGAGATTATATTATATTATTATTATATTATTATATCATATTTTGGGGGACATGCGCCATAATATTTGCCATGATGAGTCCATAAATTTCCATTTTTACTTTAATGACATGAAAAAATGCATTGGAAGACTGAGCCATGTACTTTTACAGGTGATTTTAAAAATGTGCTCAAACGTAGGCCTATAAATGTTTAAGCTAATGATTTTTAATCGCTTAAATGCTTGAGTGGAAAACAATTAGGCTAAAAGTAAAATGTCAGAGAATTGTGTTTTCCTCATAGCGCTACAAGACCGGTAGCAGCTTTTCCTCAGAGTGCCTCAAGGCAACATCCCGTTTTCATTTTCTCCCTCTGGAACAACGGGATGAGGACCGGAGCTAGCTGAGGTTTCTGTTGGTCGCCGGCCATCGCCTGGAACCCATTTCCTTCGAGGAGATGGCCTGGAGGGGCTTGGAGAAGTGTCCGATAGAGGGGCGGATGTCGGGCCTTTCTGCGGGTTGCCGTCGCTGAATTTAGCGGGAGGCGGGGGCGGTTCCTGGAAGGCCTTCCCAGTGAACCTCACAATCTAATACAGAAACAGTATGGTAAAACTTTCATTACAACTACAAGTTGGTCCCTTTTGACTTCTGAAGGTCCATTTTGTTTTGAGAATGTCCTCTTTGATTTGTGCACAACTTGTTTGGAGCACTGCTGCCTGAATGGCTATAAAAAGTCGGGGGGGGGGGGGGGGGGGACATCGGTCTTAAATTGCAGAATAGGAACAGATTCCATCCTGGTTCGATTTGGGACAGGGGGTCGTATTTCAATGTGTTCAGTACGGTGGCCTGGCTCTCAAAGCTTATCATCAGCAGTCTTCTGAGTGGCGTGATTCAGAATAAAATTATAGTGGAAATGTTGCTGAACGCTTGATTGCTTGAACCCATTTTTTCCCCAGACGGTCAGTGAATATGGTGAATATGGAAATTAAATTATTGGTGTATGTAATTTCAGTGAAGAGTATGCCTCGAAAAAGGTGGAACGGCACTTCCATAACTTAGCTTCTGGGCAGGTGAAGACCAGTGACTGCACTCTTGTGGTACTCACAGTGATGTGAGCGCTGGCTGTCGTTATTGTTTTGCGGTGTTGGTCGCGCTGGTCCACGCAAGCGGCCTGTCGACAGCGCTCCCACGTCTTCAGGGGGTCGTCCGCAGTCGAGGCTTTTGATGAATCACCGCGAGGCCCTTCGCACCCGAGTAGCCGGGTCTACCGTAGGAGTGTAAGACTCTGCTGATCTGATGGAGATCTGTTACCTCCTCCGTCACAGAGCCAGTGCCTCTCTCCCTTTGATTCCCCCTGTGCCTCTGCTGCCGAAATGACGTGCATATGAGGCTGAAGGATCTGCGGAAGTGCAGTCTGGCTTGTTGCGTACCTGTACAGAAGGTGACTGCAGTATTGTGGCAGTATCCTTTCTGAGGTCCGGAACTTGGGGTTTCCTTTTGTTCTCACACTTTTATTTAAACCCCCCGCCCCCCAGTGAGGCTGTGGAAAGTTGTTGAAATTTGCACTTACAGAAGTGCAGGTCTTCCATTGTATTGTGTCATGACTTGACACGTACATGATTTTAGTCCAGTGAACTGGTGAACTCTGCTGCAATGCCGTCAGTGTGCAACCCCGTGACCCAGAGGTGAAAAGTGCAGGGGTCAGAAAGTAAAAGTCCTGCCATGAACTAAGCCAACTTATGAACATTTTGCAACTAGGGACAACGGGGTTGTAACGGCGATATTCAATATCATAACCCGGCCGACACCAGTACACAGCAGGCTGGCGTCCTCAGACCTGATGACCCCCTCGCCTCTGTCCCTGGAGCGAGGCCTCTCCCCCCTGGTCTGGAGAGGTCACGGGGTCCTTTGGGGGAGTTTGAATGACATCACTGAGGTCAGGGCCAATCACGCAGCTGTGTGACCAGGAAGAATCTGCCACGTTAACCTGAACCCCAGGCTTCAAAGGCGACCCCGATGCCCGTCACATAAAGAAGGTGTCACTGGATTCCTGTGTTGACACAAGAGCAGGGGCCCTGTGGGTGTGACTTCCTGGATCTGGACTTGGGAATGCAGGGAAATGTAGTCCAACCCTTATGGGAATGGAATATACTGCAATATAGTACAAATATGCGAACCTATGTGGAAAATAGTATAATATAGTAATAATAATAATAATATGATGTAATTACTTTATTTCCGAATATATTATGAAGTGTTGCAATGTGTTTATTTCAGTATATTTTACAATAGAATATTTATTTGTAACATTTACAAATAACTTGACAGGAATGGAAGTTCACAGCAGTAATGTAGTGTACTGTTACTCTATTTGAAGTAGGTTGCATAATGTGTGAATGGCCAATATTTATTTAATGTTTTAAAAAAATATGAGATTATGATAGCCATGAGTATTTGCTGTTTGCACATTTCTCATGTTTCCTTTTTGCTGGTTAGCCGTAATTGGTGTATTGAGCGAGCAATCGAAGCGTTCCCTGTTTAGGCTGAAGCACTTTGTGAGTTTTCTGCAGTTAAACTGTTCCCACACACATCACAGCAGGGCAAGAGGTGCCTTGCTTTCTGTTTGCACAAGCAAAACATTTCATAAAAGACCTCGGAGTTAAGTGAATATCAGCGGTTTCATTGCGTGTTTGAACAGTTGTCTGTGTCGTAGTTTACAGAGGCTAAATGATTATAACTGCTGAAGTTATGAAGTCGGTGAAGAAATTATCTCTATCTCCTTCCTCCTTTATTGGCAAACAGGAACTTTGTGGTGCTGTTCCTGTTTTTTATTCTTTCTTGTTCTGCAATAAAACTAAAAAAGTGAAATGTATCTTTCTCTTTCTCTCTCTCTCTCTCTCTCTCTCTCATAAAATGTATTTAAAGCTGAAAATGGAAAGCTAATCCATGTTTAGCTAATCAGGAATAGTAATCAGGGATTACTGGTTTATTAATGTGTTTCTTAAGGAACCAAGTTTATAACTGAGGTTATGTGTTCCAATCCCAGGTGAGCCAATATTGTTCTACCTTTGACCTTTGAGGTGCTCATTGCCTCTGTAATATGTTTACCTGTATCAGTGGATAGTAGCCTATGTAAAAGTGCTTGTCTCATTGGATAAGGGTGTCTCCAGTCTTATCGGAAAACGGTTGTTGTGGACGTGCAGTTTTTTGTTTCAGTCTTGCGCTAAGCCGTCTGATTAAATTACTTAAACCAAGACCTTTCTGAAGATTTAATAGACTGGTTTAAAAAAATAAAAAAATACACATTCCAAAAAAAGGTGTACGGTTTGTAACGGTATCGATACGGTTCTTCTAGAAGGTTGATAGCCGTCAGTGTGATCACACTGTGCTGCTGACGGCATGAATTCTTCCTCGAGGGGAATTGTGGTGCATCCATCAGGCTTAAGACAGTGTGCAGATTCCCCATTACTGTACTATCCAGTTGTGTAATTACGCCATTTTACCAGAGCAATTACTACATTTGGCTCTCTAACACAAAGCCCATTCAGCTGCTGTGTAGCCTGCAACTTCTAATGCGGACATCGATTGACTATAGCTCACGCTAATGCTTTGAGACCGATTGCTGCTGATTAAGTACGCTGCTGCTCTGCCGGAGGTTTTGCTTTCTCCTTTTTAAAGCAAGGAGGGTGAAATCTGAGACGTTCGGACCGAGGAGCAATTTAAGAACAACTTTACGTCAGCATTTGGTTATCTTCCATCAGTGTCAGCCGTTTCTGCTGCCCTGTTGAATGGCTATTGAGCGGTTTGTTCCAGTATAATCTGTGAAGTTTGCAATGATGTATATTTCCAGTCAGGCCATATACATTACAGCTAGGGTACAGTGGTTTTTAAGGTGGATTCAACCCTAAATGCGTGAAAGTAATGCACGACTTTTTGTTTCTCTTTCAGTTCTGAACCAAGCAGACGATAGTTAGTGCTTCAGAATGTGTCTGTACAAAAACCGGCAGTCGGTTGGGAGTTTATTTCTGATTATTAAGTAAAATGCAGCTGAGCTTGTGTGGGCAGCTGTGGCCCTGCTGTGTGCCAGAAATGTGAACCTCTAAATACATAATTGGCTTAATTTTTAGGCTTAATTAATGCAGTTGACTATGAGCTGGAGTGGCTCTGTATCTCATTCTACTCCAGACACTTAATCAATTATCACACTGTGCAGTTAGCTGGGATGGAACAGAAAGCTGAAATGTTTTTTTTTGTTCCTCTTCCAGAACGAGCCCTGCCTACCCCTGCATTAATTGGGGCGGCAGGTCTATGCAAATTCTCTTTGAACATTCAGACACCAAATGGTCTAATCCCCCTCCCTCCCCTTTCTCCCTGTCTCCCCAGGCTCTGGACCAGGATCGAACTGCGCTCCAGAAGGTGAAGAAGAGCGTCAAAGCCATCTACAACTCGGGACAAGGTATGGACCCGGCCCGTCCAACGGGCCTGCGATGAAACGCCCTAAAGCCCCCTTCTCACAGGAACCGATCTCACCGCTAATATACAGTACTGTGCACAAGTCATAGGCACCCTAGACGTTATTATATACAGTACTGTGCACAAGTCATAGGCACCCTAGACGTTATTATATACAGTACTGTGCACAAGTCATAGGCACCCAGGAATTTATTATATACAGTAATGTGCACAAGCCATAGGCACCCAGGACTTTATTATATACAGTACTGTGCACAAGCCATAGGCACCCTAGACGTTATTATATACAGTACTGTGCACAAGTCATAGGCACCCTAGACTTTATTATATACAGTACTGTGCACAAGTCATAGGCACCCTAGACTTTATTATATACAGTACTGTGCACAAGTCATAGGCACCCTAGACTTTATTATATACAGTACTGTGCACAAGTCATAGGCACCCAGGACTTTATTATATACAGTACTGTGCACAAGTCATAGGCACCCTAGACTTTATTGTATACAGTACTGTGCACAAGCCATAGGCACCCTAGACTTTATTATATACAGTACTGTGCACAAGTCATAGGCACCCAGGACTTTATTATATATGGGTTTATTGAAGTGGGAGTCCGCTTTAGGGTACCGATACCGGGCCTCCAAACACAGCCTTCCACTGATTCCAACTGAAACCCAGCTAACAAACTCAGAATGTGCCATAACATTGCCACTACATTGCAGCAACATTGTTAGAATGGTTGGTGTTATGTAGCTGGGAGAGTGGGAGTAAGGGGATTGGAGTTGTTGCCTCGCGGCATATCCGTTGACAACCCAAATAGAAGTTTACTGTTTTATATTTTGCCTTTGATTATCCAAAACAAGCCTTTGATTATCCAAGCCTTTCCTAAGAGTCCATAGAAGGATCTTACCCGAGTGCCAAAAGGCCGCCAGTTGTTGTCGGTGAGATAAGCCCCTGCTTTGATCAGCGTAGCTCCCTACAGTGACGTGGGGAATAGCCTGTGCTAAACCTGTGGATGAGAAGGCTGAAGGAGGGCACTCTCTCCAGCTGTGGGGCCTTCTTGCCCGGGGTGCACGTATCACTGCAGTTAGCCGCGAGGCACAATTAGCTGTGCTGAACTGGTGAGAAAACGAAATCTTCCTTGTCAGGGCCATTTGCTCAGTTTGTTCCAGAACTTTCCCTGGTGCTCGTTTCCCAACATAAATGGACTTCCTCCAGGAAATTTTTTATTTCAGTCTCAATGAGATGTAAATTTCAAACCGTAATCAAAGGCAACTGTCGGCCATTTTGGACCAAATATAAAATACAGGAAGATGCCTCGTATTTCCCAATAATTTACTCCTATGTAGCTAACTTTACATTTCCTCGGGGTGTGTGTTGTGTTTTCTGTGTAAGGAGTGTAATACCTCGCTGTGTATCTGGTGGGGGGGGGGGGTGGGAGAGGCTCTTTCTTGCCTGTGTTCCTGTTTGTCCTCCCTCTACAGTGTCTTGGGCCCATAGGTCACGTCCCTAGGACGCTCTGCCGTAGTCCGAAAGCCACCAGCCACACGTTTTGGTTAGTAGCACCTGGAGCCGGTCCGCTGTGGGAATTAGCCTCGCCGTACCACAATAGCGAACACGACTTAATGGAAAAGCTGCACGCCAGCTGGCGTCGAGCTGCGGTCCGTACCGGCGGGCGAGCGGCGAATGTTTTCATTAGGCTGCGCTGGTTTCCCCTCGCCTTTGCGAGAACACACGCCATTTGTTTTCGGCGGCAAACAAAGCGGCGTTCTCATTAAAACCGACGTGGGCGTATAATGGACCGTGCGCCGCTGACTCCGGCTTCCAGAAGGAATTACACATTACGTCTCCCCCCCCCCCCCCCCCTTTTCGAGCGCGGGGTGCAGTTGTTTTACGGCGAGACGTGGCTCGTGAATTGCGGGGGAGTTGTAGCGGCGATGACAAACCCCAGGGTGATTTCAGCTAGAGTTGAATCGCTCCGAGCGACGGATTCTGCGTGTTTGTTTCTCTCCCCGCGTGCTGCCGAGGGATGTGTCACTAACCAAGGTTAAGAAAAGCCCGGGGAAGAAATACGGCTCTATTAAAACGCCATAAAAACCACTGTACCTGGTGAATCGCTATGCGTGACGTGCCAAGGCTGTTGTGAGCCATTTGCAGCTTATGGGATTGAAGCAGATAAGGCAGAGGCTTTAGAGCAGACCTGCCCGGCCCTGTTCCTGGAGATCTACCGTCCTTTAGGTTTCCACTCCAATCCTAACAAAGCACACCTCATTCAACGGCTAGAGCAGGGCTGCCCGGCCCTGTTCCTGGAGATCTACTATCCTGGAGGTTTTCACTCCAACCTTAACAAAGCACACCTCATTCAACAGCTAGAGCAGTGCTGCCCAACCCTGTTCCTGGAAATGTACTATCCTGGGGGTTTTCACTCTAACAAAGCACAAATCATCCAACAGCTAGAGATCTTATTGAGCTGCTAATCAGTCGAATAAGGAGTGCCAAACTAGGGTTGGAGTGAAAAGGGTACAGGAAGGTAGATGTCCAGGAAGCGGGGTGGGCAGCCCTGCTTGAAACTGATCATTGGCTTCAAAATGTATTTTGCTTCATTAGCAAGTGTGCTAATTGTGTCAGTAATCCATTGTCCAAGTCGGCCTCATCCCAAAGCTTTCTCTTCACTGTCATTCCAGTAACATCCTCTTTCTTCAAATAAAATCAGTGCTTGTGAATGACAACAACAGTATATATAATATCAGTAAATAGCTCTATGAGCTGCAGCTTTGAACACACAGTAAATGTGAGTGGAGAAGCTTCCAGAAAACCATGGTCTGAATTCTCGGCATGGAGGAAAAATGACTTTCATACAGGTCCATCACTGCTGGATGAAATTCCTGGGCCGGAGGACAAAATGATATATTATTATATCATATTATTCTTGAGACTGGGACAATAATATTTACCACAAGCTCACAGGCCAGTGCCCGCACCTCCTCCTCCAGGGCATAGGACAATGGGTCAGTGTTACAGTGCATTTCATTGTGCTTTCTGCCCTGGGCCTGCATATATAATTAACTTGAGGCTAACTCTGGTGCAGTTTTATTTGAATTGTGCATGGGCCCTGCTAAATAAGCAATAAACTACATTAAAGTAATAGTAATGCGAAGAAAGAAAAGCTAGCACAAAATACAAGGAGAATTGGCCATACATATTGATACAGTTAAATTCAGCACAATTCATTTTTTATTATTTAGAGTCAGAGAGCCTATCACCCACGCTGGCTGTATTGGTAACTTTCAAAGCTTGAGTAGTGCACTTCAGTGTGTTCGGTTCCAGTAACAGTCTCCATTAATCGGGATGATGGAAGAATCCTACTTTATTGGCTTGTCACTGCAGCCTGTCTGGGCCTGTAGACTGTAGTCTGCTTATATCCTCCACGGCTGCAGTGTGACCGTTATGAATCACCTGAAAGAGCAACCTCTCCCCGCCTGCACATCTTCAGTACACCTGGCTGTTGTGGTGATTAGCTGTCCAGTAGCGCCAGCCCTTTGTGTTCAGTGTGAACATCGTTATTTGCTTACCTCCTTTGACCCGGAGGAGACAACGGTGCGTTCTAGAGGGCATTCCAGGACTCTACAGTGCTCCCGTTTTTTGAGCATTTGAAAAGCGATGTGTGCTAACTGGAAAACTACTAATTGCATTGGTGTTCTACTTAGGAGCACATATTCTCCTTGGGAAAAAAAAAAAAAAAACTACAATGAAGCCCAGCGTCTCCCCCCCCCCTCCTTATTGTTGTGAATTAGTGACATGCTGCAGCGCTGTCTACATCAGGGATTATGGGAATGAGGAGGTCCAGGCTGAAGATGACCTATGACCCCTGTGTGTACACATATAGCCGGAGGCGCTGGTGTGTGGGTGTGGCCTGCGCTATGGTTGGTCGCAGGGGGTTGGGGGGTGGGGGAAGGGTGTGTGGTCCTGTTTGGGGATTATAGGCTTTCCTGAGTGGGCGTTGGGACTTTTTACTCTCTCCGTTATCTTTGAGAATGGTCGGGTCAAGTGCCGCGGTGGCGCACGGCAGAGGCGTCACCAAACGCCGGTCCTGCCAAAGCCGGGTGTGAGGGAGCGGCGTGACTGGGCTGCCAGTCTGAGGGTGGGGGGAGGGGGACTCGGCATGGAGGATCACCGCGTACGAAAGCACCCTGATCGTCCCGGAATCACGGGCCGGTGCGCGAGACGTTGCGGCTCGAAGAAGGCGCGTCGACCTCCTTCGTGTCGTAAAATAATTGACGAAGCGGTGACATTGAAGTGCCCTTGTACAAACATTAATGCCTTTGGGATTCATGTTTTCACTGTCTCAACTAACATGGTCGATTGAAATAAACAGGGTACAATTGGCAACCAGATTGAGAGAAAATGGGAAGTCGGAAACAAATTTGTAAGAGAGTGGTTGGGTCGTTGTGATTTGTGGGTGTTCTCCAGTTCAGTTCTGTTGAGCGGTTCATGACTGTAGAAGATTGTCCTCTCTGGTGTCGAGCTACAAGGCTGTGCCATTGTCTCAGCCCTGAGGATATTCTTGTGATGTAGTCTAAATATAGACTCCTCCAGTCCTGTAGGGCTGGGTTCATCTCACTGCAGAGGGATATCTGATGATATCTGTGGGGGGGTTCCCCAAATGTATGAGTCCCCAGAAAAGTAGCCAGCTAGGTGTGTTGGTGTCGGGGGAGAGAAAATGTCCGTCGACATAATTTTTGGCAAAACCTTAGATACATGACTAAAAGTAGCAAAGACAGCCGTCGCCTGGGGAACATGTATTTGTCCTCTGTTATTATGCTGGGACTGGGGTGTTGTGATCAGGCAGTCATGTCTGTTACTGCATGGGGGGGCACCCATGCATTCTGCCCTCTAACCAAAGCAGACAGCCCACATCTGCAATGTCCCTTTGCTTTGATGGACTTCATTTTTTGTACCATTTACTAACATAAACTGATATTGTATGTAATGTCATTTTTGTTTCTGCTACTCTTTGCATGAGGTGATGGAATCTTTCACTGTTTGCCTCATTTGACCGAAGCGGTCATGTGAGTCAGTAATGTAACCTCGCATAACCTGCAGTACATTTCACTTTGTTTCTTTTTACAGGGGTAGCGCTCTCTCATCAGCGTGATTCTCAGCCACCCGTTAGCCAGTGGCCGAATCAACAGGCGGAGACATTTTGTAGACAGACGCTAATGGTGCTTAGCATGTCATTGTGCTTTTCTAATTTTGTGACAGTTTGGTGATTATTTGCTTGACGCTACTGAATTGGCACCATAAACACCACAGTGGGCTCCAGTAGCAGCTCGTGCTATAGAAAGTGAGCCCTCTGCTGGTCACAGTGGGCATTGACACGTTTGTGTGTTGCCGTTTTATTTTTCTCTCTTAAGAGGAAGGGTGACCAAACAATGTCACTCGGCCGAGGAAAAGGGACAAACGAAGGTTGTAGAATCAAACCCAAGCAGTTTTAGCAGTGGTGAAAGAGTTTCCTCCAGGGCATGTCCTCCGGTGAACGATGCTAGTCTCTGGTCTGAGCTCTACGTGACTGTGAAAACAATAAGAACCGTAATGGTTATGGTTGGACTGCTGCGGTCTTGGTCATCCTATTCCTCGCCCTTTCTCCCAATGCAGCCACTGGCAGCGTGTGTGAAACCACACCGCCCTAACATTTTTGGAGGGTGTGGATGGCTGACTCTTAGTGTGGCCTGCACTGTGGTTGGTTGCGGGGATGGTCGATCATAAAGCCTCTGTTTGAATTGTTTTAAGGGATGGCTCTTCCACTGCTATGCTGTGTAGGAATTAGCTTAACATTACGACAGATGTTGAAATGGAAGATTCAAATGAGATATTTCTAGACTGAAAGGATAAGCTGGGTTAAAAATGGAATTGGACTGCTTGATAAGACTATAGTATGCACTGTCTGTAAATACAAATCTGAACCAAAGCAGTCAAAGCCCAGGGAACATAAAGGGAACACAATGCAGGTGAATGTGTTCATTGTTCAGTGTAAATATTTGTAACATTTTTATGGTCCTGTGTGCCGGTCTGGAATGTGGGCATGTACCATGGTCTGTAGTCCTTGAAAGGAAAGGGTGCTCGCTCCACAGGTCTGAAACACGTGTGCGTGCTGTGTTATTCGCTCCTCACTCACCCCCCTTCCCGCCCGGATTTCCCCTCTTATCTCCAGAGCACGTGCAGAATGAGGAGAACTACGCACAAGCGCTGGACAAGTTCGGCGGCAACTTCATCACCCGGGACAACCCCGACCTGGGCACCGCCTTCGTCAAGTTCTCCACGCTCACCAAGGAGCTGTCCTCGCTCCTCAAGAACCTGGTGAGACCAGCGCCTCCTGCTGGCCGTTTCCAGCACGCGCTCTTGTGACGACTGAACAATTCCCCACCCCCACCCCCACCCCTGTTTGGTTTTAGTAGCCAGATGTTTGGAACAGAGAAGTGAACTGGAATGGAGAGTAGTGGGCTGTGATGGAGAAGTGGTTTGCTTTTGACCTGGGGTTCGTGTTGGAGGGGGAAGTCTGAAATGCAGTGTTGGCCAAGAATGGAGAGTTGGTTTCTAATGTGGCGGTGGTTTTGAATGGTGCGCTAGCACAAGTACAGAATACAGTAGTGGTTCAGAATTGCGTAGCGGTTTAGGATGGAGAAGTGGTTTCGAACAGAGTGGAAGTAAGGTGTTTAATTCCCATCTTGGCCGCTCTGTCTAACTGAAGTGTTACATGAAGGTCAATAGCCTTTGGATCCCTGGGAAATGCCACTTAGCGGTTCGGGAGTGGGAAAAGAAGTATACGTAACAACACAGAACTGTGGAAAACATTCATATGAAGCTGTTTGGAAGATAGTGAGCGCGGTCAAACGGTGGCACCTCATTGGTGTCAGACAGGAACAGGCTTTCTGGCCCGGCCTGGTTTAGTCGTGACTCCGGGGAGCAAAACCTCTGCTGTGTGATCCTCACTCTGAGCCAAGTCAGTGCTGTGTCTTGTGTGTGAGTGTGTGTGTGTGTGTGTGTGTGTATATGTGTGTGTGTATGTGTGTGTGTGTGTGTGTGTGTGTGTGTGTGTAGCATTTGGGAACTCGTGGGAGGTATTCCCTGGGGTTAATAATTCATCAGGGAAATTGCATGTGGGATGAAATAATCCTTAAAAATGTTGTTTGAGGCCCCGGATATACTATTGATTCCTTCCTCTACTGTCTCTTCATGTGACTCTTTGCCTTTGACAAAGATGATGGCATTTTGTCATAAATTCACACCCACAGACCCACAGGGGTAGCCGAGCTCCCTACCACCTGCCCGTGACTGCCTGTGTGCTGGCAGTGAGCGAGTGAGCGATGTGGTCCTTCTTCCCCTGGGCTGAAAACCTTATCAGTCACTGTCGGGCTGCAGTGGGGGACGCCACAGAGAGGCTGGCTTTCTGAGAGCTCGCTGCACGGTCGACGGCTACACGGCCGGTCTAGGGTGGAGGCAGCTCTCGCTAAAAGCAATCCTTAGCTGAAAACAGGAAGCTTCTCCCTCCCTCTTTCTCTCTCTCTCTCTCTCTCTCTCTCTCGTACGCATCATCTATAGTTAGACACGCCACAGTTAAGTGGGGTAAAGAATGAAGCCTGTGTTTGTGGTGACAGGCACGCAGGAAGTGCCTTATAGACACCGTGGCAGGAATGACCTTTGAGAAATGGAAAGCGCGCTCTTATTTTGACAGCCTGCATCTCATCAACTGGTGAGAAATATGCAGTGGACCCTTCTCGCGGAGGAAGATGTTATTTTGACCCCGCGGTTGCAGCATACCAGTGTTTAGGTCGTCTGCGGAAGGTTTTTTTTGGTTTTTTTCTTCCCCAAATTGCGGGTGTGAAGCGAAGCTGGCCGACACCCCGGTGTGATGATTTCGTAAAAAAAAACAGACAGGAGGACGGAGAGGGAACGCCAGCGGTTCTTCTGCCTAGATTTAGCACAGCGGTGCGGCCAGCTGTCCGCGCTAGCCAGCCGGAGATCGATCTTTCTTTCATAGCGGCAGCAGTAAAGCAACTCATTACGGGCTATTAGGCCGTATTCGGCCCAAGTGACGCAGAGCCTTCCCTCCCCGGCCGATAATTTGGGAAGCCCAGCCCGCTGTCTGAGCCCTGGGCCCTTCCGCGGTCAAACTGAGCCCTGGGTGAGGAGAAGAAATATTACGCCCCGTCTCCCCTTGTGAAACGTTTTCCTTCAGCGGGCCGCTTTAAAACTTTTAACGTGACTGCTGAACCGAAGATTACACACCTTCCTACAAGACCCGGGCAGTCGTAGTTCACTTTTTAGTTTCCCCCAATTGCTGCCGCTCCAGTACTGGAATAGGGGCGAATGGAGGAACGTTGTGGAATTTGGAAGGGATCTGGAAGTTACCCAGCAGAAGTTTCTGCTGGATATCCTACGGGGATAAGCTTGGGCCTCCACTGAAGCACTGCGGCTGACATCGTTAGCATATCTAGCATAGCATTGTAAGCATGTCTTCTCTCTCTGCTTCTCCTCGTAACTCTGTTCACATTAACCCCGTCATTGTGGGGATCGATGTGCCTTACATAAGTTAGTTCGCTCCAAACTCAATTGCAATTCATGAAGAATAAAGGGCTTGTAATTGTTTTTCATTTGACACTGCCAGAGTCTAATGAGCTGTGGTGTACTCTCTTAATGCAATATTGTGTCAGGAACACTTTCATGTTTCAAATAATTAACGTTCCATATTCATTTAAGGACTTTTAATCAGTCAAATAAGTTCAGTCAACTAATGCTTTTCTAGAGTATTCTGTGGCAAATTATTATTCTGTGGCAATTGCAGTCAATGAAGTCTTCAATTCGGGTTTTTACTACTATTTTTTCACTTCATAAAATTGAGGCCAAGTTTTTGAAATTGTATCTCTATTTGATATTCCCAGAAGTCGGGGCAGCTAAGTAAGGAGTTTCTCGTGGCCTCTTTACATTTCTGCACTGCTCTCCTCCCATCCAAAGACTGATCCCACTTCGCCCTGTTAGTCATCAGCACTCAGTGTGGAGCTGACCTGAGGCCACTGCTTGAGCTGCCTCGGTCAGTGAGTAGAGGGCTGATTCAGGGGTAGGGTCAATTCAGGGCCAGATTCAGTGGTATAGTGCCAGTTCAGGGCTAGACCCGCATTTGGCCTTGGGCTTGTGGCATAGGGCTAGATTCAGTGGTGTAGGGCCGATTCAATTGTATATTAAGTGGCATAGGGCAGATTCAAGTGTATTTAGATTGAGTGGCTTAGGGCAGATTCAAAGCTAGTTTCAATAGCATAGGTTCGGTTCACGGCTAGTTTCAGTAGCATAGGGTCAGTTCAAGGCTAGTTTCAGTAGCATAGAGTCGGTTTAGGGCTAGTTTCATTACATTACATTATTATTGCCATTTTGGCAGACGCTCTTATCAAGAGCGATGTACAGTTGATTAGACTAAGCAGGAGGCAATCCCCCCCTGGAGCAATGCAGGGTTAAGGGCCTTGCTCAAGGGCCCAACGGCTGTGCGGATCTTATTGTGGCTACACCGGGATTAGAACCACCGATCTTGCGTGTCCCAGTCATTTACCTTAACCACTACGCTACAGGCCGCCCCGTTTCAGTATCATAGGTTCAGTTCAGGGCTGGATTGAGTGGTTTAGGGCCGATTCATGGCCACGTTCGCTGGCGTGACAGAGGGGAACTGACCTTTACTGAGGTAGTGACCTTTACCGCCCTCTGGCCCCCAAAGCGCTGATGTGGGCGACGAACGCCCCTGTAGCGGGAAGTCCCACAGGATGTGTTGCTATTGGTGACAGAGTGGGTTATCACCGGGCAGCCTCTGCAGGAGGGGATTGTGGGATTTCCCTCTCTGTGGTAATCAGGAAGTCTCAGGGCCAGGGATTCTAAGAATAAATGCATAGAAAATAAATAAAAAGAATAATAACTCTAATAATGGGAGAGGCAGAAATGCACCCTGGACAGGTCACCAATCCATCGCAGGGTGCACACGCACCATACTTACTGCCCTTCTTCCTGGGAAAAGCACTGTACCACCCCAGTGCTGTAGTACAATTGCATTGTAAATAGTATTTCTGTATTATAGCAGCAATGTACACACAATATTCCTTTTTTGTTGAGCCTGTGAGTTTTCCCCTGATTCATTAGTTGAGTTCAGTGCAGATTCATTACAGCTTTACAGAGTGTTCCCGTGAGCAGAGTGTGTGTGAATCAGATGAGTTGTGTGTGTGTGTGTGTGTGTGTGTGAATCAGATGAGCTGTGTGTGTGTGTGTGTGTGTGTGTGTGTGTGTATGTGTGTGTGTGTGTGTGAATCAGATGAGCTGTATGTGTGTGTGTGTGTGTGTGTGTGTGAATCAGATGAGCTGTATGTGTGTGTGTGTGTGTGTGAATCAGATGAGCTGTATGTGTGTGTGTGTGTGTGTGTGTGAATCAGATGAGCTGTATGTGTGTGTGTGAATCAGATGAGCTGTATGTGTGTGTGTGTGTGTGTGTGTGACTCAGATGAGCTGTATGTGTGTGTGTGTGTGTGTGTGTGTGTGTATGACTCAGATGAGCTGTATGTGTGTGTGTGTATGTGTGTGTGTGTGTGTGTGAATCAGATGAGCTGTATGTGTGTGTGTGTGTGTGTGAATCAGATGAGCTGTATGTGTGTGTGTGAATCAGATGAGCTGTATGTGTGTGTGTGTGTGTGTGTGTGTGTGTGACTCAGATGAGCTGTATGTGTGTGTGTGTGTGTGTGTGTGTGTGTGTGACTCAGATGAGCTGTATGTGTGTGTGTGTGTGTGTGTGTGTGTGTGTGTGTGTGTGTATGTGTGTGTGTGTGTGAATCAGATGAGCTGTATGTGTGTGTGTGTGTGTATGTGTGTGTGTGTGTGTGTGTGTGTGTGTGTGAATCAGATGAGCTGTATGTGTGTGTGTGTGTGTGTGTGTGTGAATCAGATGAGCAGTGTGTGTGTGAGTGTGTGTGTGTGTGAGTGATGAGCAGTCTGCTGATGTTCAGGTGGGTGTAGCCCCTAGTGCTCACATTAGATGGCATTCTGACAGGTGAGGAGGCGCGTGTTTTCAGCTGAAATGTGGCATTCCTGGCAGGTGTGATGGCACGTCAGCGCGTCAGGAGGTAAAACACTGTGAGCAACGTTCACAGTTATCAGCAGGCCTGGCAGAGCAGACCTAGACGCAACACAGGCTGGGAATTCTGCAAATGCACAGCACACAAGTTTGAGGACATTTTCTACCTGCTAACTCTTGGATTTTGGTTTTCACTGTGTGATTATCACTGGGATTAGTTGTTCCTCTATTGGTGGGATAGTCTTTCCTTTGAGGGGGTTGGGTTGGGAAGTCTTGATACTGTCTGGCTGCAGGTTGGCTGTACTTTTAAAACAGGGCTACCCAACCATGTTCCTGGAGACCTACCACTCTGCGGGTTTTCACTCCAACCCTAACAAAGCACACCTCTTACAACAGCTGGTTGAAGCTCATTGAGCTTCTAATCGGATGAACCAGTTGTGCCACATTCAGGTTGAAGTGAAAATCTACAAGATGGTAGATCTCCAGGACCACGGTTCTGTGATATGTTTGAGTATTGAGAGTATTTTACCGTGATTGAGACAGACTAAAACCTCCAAGCTG
This sequence comes from Conger conger, assembly GCF_963514075.1. Classification (NCBI taxonomy): domain Eukaryota; kingdom Metazoa; phylum Chordata; class Actinopteri; order Anguilliformes; family Congridae; genus Conger; species Conger conger. The sequence continues at coordinate 12,807,889 of NC_083768.1, forward strand.
CACTGGTGTGCGGCAATCAGGGGCATTGACATCACTTCCTCCTTAGCGGTCTGTCCCGGGTTAATGCGGTCTGTCCCGGGTTAATGCGGTCTGTCCCGGGTTAATGCTGTCTGTCCCGGGTTAATGCAGTCTGTCCCAGGTTAATGCGGTCTGTCCTGGGTTAATGCTGTCTGTCCCGGGTTAATGCAGTCTGCCCCGGGTTAATGCTGTCTGTCTCGGGTTAATGTGGTCTGTCCCGGGTTAATGCAGTCTGTCCCAGGTTAATGCGGTCTGTCCCAGGTTAATGCAGTCTGTCCCGGGTTAATGCTGTCTGTCTCGGGTTAATGTGGTCTGTCCAGGGTTAATGTGGCCTGTCCCAGGTTACAGGGTCTGTCCCGGGTTAATGCAGCCTGTCCCAGGTTACAGGGTCTGTCCTGGGTTAATGTGGCCTGTCCCAAGTTACAGGGTCTGTCCTGGGTTAATGTGGTCTGTCCTGGGTTAATGGGGTTCGTCCTGGGTTAATGCAGCCTGTCCTGGGTTAATGTGGTCTGTCCTGGGTTAATGGGGTTCGTCCTGGGTTAATGCAGCCTGTCCTGGGTTAATATGGTCTGTCCTGGTTAATGCAGCCTGTTCTGGGTTAATGTGGTCTGTCCTGGGTTACAGGGTCTGTCCCAGGTTAATGGGGTTTGTCCTGGGTTACGGGGTCTGTCCTGGGTTAATGTGGTCTGTCCTGGGTAATGTGGCCTGTCCCAGGTTACAGGGTCTGTCCCGGGTTAATGGGGTTTGTCCTGGGTTACGGGGTCTGTCCTGGGTTAATGTGGCCTGTCCTGGGTTAATGCGGCCTGTCCCTGTAGTGGAGTTCACTGCCACATCTGACTGACCCACACCCTGTCCACAGCTCCAGAGCCTCAGCCACAATGTGATCTTCACCCTGGACTCGCTGCTGAAGGGGGACCTCAAGGGAGTGAAGGGGGTAAGATCAGGGGTCCTCTAACCCCGTTTGCCAGATCATCAGCCCCTGCCCCCCTCAGATGGAACGGCTAGCTTTGACATACACACATATACCCACTCACTGAAAAATGTTTGAAGGACTCACAAATGTAAATGTCAGAGAAGCAGCCTTTAATCCAAGTCTGCGAGTTAGCAAGTTTCCTCCTCGTTGATGTGGGCCAGCCTCTTGATTGGCCGGCCGAGGCCCTTGTTATTCCCCGTACGGCCAATCAATTTAGCGTGTTTCCTGTCCGTGAGTGACATGCCCTTTAAGTAGTGCTCACACTGGGGCACTCGCTCGTCAATTCTGCAGTATCTTCTGAAAAAAATGTTTTTTTCATATTTTTTGGGTTTTGTGTGAGCGGCAGTGGGATGGCTGGGGAAAAATGTATTTGCAAATTAATAGGCTGTGGTATTACCGTAATTATATTCTTTAGAAAAGCCTGTAATAAGAAAGTATAGAAAATAATTAATGATAAATATTCATGTGGTGGGGGCCTTAATATACCGTCATATAGAATGAATGCCATTGTAAGCTGAGCAGAATATAAATACCTAATACAACATATACCCCCCTGCTAAACACTGTGCCTACCTGAGAATGACGAAGCATAATTACTATGGGGAAAGATGTAAAGAAAATGAAATCTCAGCTTCCTTATGCCTTATTGTACGATAACACTGAGGGTTTTACTTGCTTAAACACACGCATCATTTATATTTGCCACTAGCTCAATATTATTCTTATGGTGTTAGAAGCCGGGGAATTTGTTTTTTAATTGGCTATTGATTTAACTTCCTATTTGGGCTAGAACACTAGTTTTTAAATGGGTTTAATGTCAAACACCTCTACTGCGTAAGTATGTGTGTGTAATGCATTTGCCATAGTTAGCCAATTTCTTGGGGAAAAAAATGACTAAACAAATGAAGAATATGGTTTGAATGCAAAATCTGTCATTCCTGGAGTCATCAGCAGACTTGGTTAGAAAGCAGCAATACATCATTGCAAATTAAACCAATAGATTATTTTTTTTATGGAAGCAACTTTCGATAAAATACATTAGTTGTGTATTCCTCTGCCATTTGCTAATTCCCGGGTTTTACCCCATCCTCAGGATATCAAGAAGCCGTTCGATAAGGCGTGGAAGGACTACGAAGCCAAGTTGTAAGTGTTGGACGTGTCTGAGTGAGTGGGCGTTGGGTGGAAACTGTGGCTTTGTCTCTCAGCAGCAGGTTGTACGGTGCCATTTCCATACGCTGGGGGCTACATGCTATCGGCAGCACTTGATCTCACACCATATTCAGCTTCTCTCACACCATCTCACATGCATCGTGCAAAAAATAAGGTTCAAAGATATTAGGCTGCTGAGGACGCATTTTGTATGCTAAGATGGGCCGTTGTTTGTGTTTGCGTGACTGAATGTATTACAGAGGTGGAAAAAAAACATTTTGTTGTTCCGAGCCAGGAGGGAGAACTAATTAGTAGAATCAGCTGGCTGTGTTCATGGGGGGAAGAAACACATGGCAGGACTTTTTTTGACCCCTGAACTTTACACCTCTTGATTACAAAGAGGGTAGCTGGAGGAATTCAGTTGTTAATGTCTGGCAGGCCATGGCTATGATTGATTGATTACTGGCCTAAAGCAATAGCCAAACAGAATCAACCTTGACCCATCTGGGTGGGAGGGGTTTAACTTGTTAAGGTGTTAGAATGTATGTAATTAGAGTGTTTTTAACTGAACATTCTAATGCTGATGTCACAATCACTGCTGGTGATTGAAAGCAGTTGAGTTCTAGAACACTGACTGAGAATAAAATAAAATAAAATAAAATAAAAATAAAAAAACATTCTGAAAAACCTCTGCAGGGGGTTAATAGCCGCCCAACATTCCCACAGGGGGGTGCCGTGACCCCACAGGTCTGTCATCAGTGACACGTCCTTCTCCTCGAAGCTCTGTGTGAACCATGGCTTGCAGCTAAGTGCATGGGAGGACTGTAGTTCCCCTGGTTTGACTCTACATTGGGGGATACATTTTCTTCTTTTTTTTAAGATGAAAATTGTTTCTAAATTATTTGGCTCTGTGCTGTGTTTTATTTGGATTATGGTTAGCATACTGTATGATTTGGACGGGTCATTCACAAACAGGCTCAAAAGCACAGTGCTAACAGTTCAGCTCTTATCTGCAGGACACATATTTGCTCTTCTCTTATTGAGATTGGCATGAGCACGGAACTCATTTTCAGTAGTGTAACAGATAAACGATGAAGTGTCAGCCCCTTTATTTTTCATTAAAGTGAGTGAAAAGCGCACAGGTAGGCAATACATTTCTTACTACCTCCGGAAAATGAGACTAGAATTGTAAACGGTGAACTCCGCCACTATATGAGTTATTCAGTATGAATGAAGCTGTCGGTGTTCCCGGGAACGCCCTGTGCTGCTGAGAGTGCCCCACCCCCCCTAATTCCGGGGTTTTCCGGACGATTCCAGCACGAAGATCGAGAAGGAGAAGCGGGAGCACGCTAAGCAGCACGGGATGATCCGCACGGAGATCACCGGCGCCGAGATCGCCGAGGAGATGGAGAAGGAGCGCCGGCTCTTCCAGCTGCAGATGTGCGAGGTGAGCGCGGGGTCAGAGGTCAGTGCGGGGTCAGAGGTAGGATGCAGTGCTCATGGAGTCATGAGCGAAGTCATTTTAATGTGGGGATTAGTCACAGGAAACAGCCGCTTTTTGTTTGTATTACAGCTGGTGTTGGGGTATGGGCAGATTGCAAGCAAAGTGCGAACACAGACTAGGAAGAATTAAGATTATAGTTTTTGTTTTTTTTTAAGATATTTTTTAGGCCTTTTTCAGCTTTATTGGACAGTATATAGTATAGAGAGACAGGAAGAATGGGAGCGAGAGAGAGGGCAAGACATGCGACAAATGTCGGACGGTCGGATTCAAACCGCCGACGTCGCGGCTCGCAATGAGCATGCGGTCAGTGCTCTGCAGGCTGCGCCACCGAGACACCCATTAAGATTATAGTTTGACACCTGCTCAAAGTGGAGCAGAGCTGCACTGAGAATAGTAACTTCCTGCTCAACTGCTCTATTTGTACAAAGATCATTTGATATTTTTTCTTCATAACTTGATGTCTGCACTTATCTGCTCCTTCTGTAAACGTGGAAGGCTGGTTGCAGTTTGCATTTTGTGCAATTATGTAAAACATGGAGGCATCCCTGCTGAATAAACCCCAGCTCAAGCTAGGTTTTGAAACACCTGGTAGCTGGTTGACCAGCTGCCAGCTCAGACAAGCCACCAGCACTAGCTGGTTGACCAGTTCTAATCCAGCTAGACCATCTTTGTAAAAAGTTGAGGCTCACAATATGAAAGCTTTGGGGCCAATAATTGAATGAGCAATGCCAATCCCTGCTGTAAAATTCAGCATCTTTATGACCAGCTTTGTGACCTGGTGAAGCTGGTCATAAAGATGCTGAATTTTACAGCAGGGATTGGCATTGCTCATTCAGTTATTGGCCCCAAAGCTTCCATATTGTGAGCCTCAACTTTTCATAGATCACTAATGGTGTCTTATTGTCCCTGTCCTGCGTATTTGGTCGTGCAGTACCTGATCAAAGTCAACGAAATCAAGACCAAGAAGGGGGTGGACCTTCTCCAGAACCTGATCAAGTATTACCACGCACAGTGCAAGTGAGTAGCCCCGGGCTGGCCCAGCACCTGACACACGTCCTGCTTCCTGTTCCTGCATCTGCTCCTCACTTGCCTGAGAAGCAGGGGGGTGGTGGTGGGGTTGGGGGAGGGGTCGGGGTGTGGCGGTAGGGTAGGGTAGCAGGTGTGACCTGCGCCCACAGAGGTTTCACATTCAGTATGAATACTCTGCCTCTGCTGTACGGTAACATTGAGTGACATTGTTAGGCAGTGTTTTGTATAGCTTGCTGATTTCCTGGAAAGGGGCAAGTCTCAGGTGCGGGGTTGAGGGAACAGACTCAGAACAGAACATGAACATTACTTGGGGGTATTTTTGGGATTGCTGTGGGCACGGCTGTGGGTCGGGGCGAGTAGACTGGCTGCTGTTTCGCTCTCAGCTGCGTCGTGCTGAGCCGGTCGCTGGCGCTATATAAAGGCCATGAAGGAACCTGCAATTGTGCGGTTTCCCGCTGTCGCCCTCACCCAGACGTTTTTGCCTCCGAAGCATGTCCTGTAGCTTGCGGAATGCCCCTTTCTGTGTCCGCGGTCATTTTAGAGATCATACCGATTTTAGAAAATCTAATCTGACAAAATGCCTCATGGATAGAACACCACATTGGATTTTGTGTTGTGGATATTCCCAACTCGGGAAAGTCAGCTGAGATTCCCGGAATTCGCCGCAAGGTCACATTCTGCAACTCTTAAACTCAGAGAATCGGCGTCAGCTTGGGGTTCCAATCGAGACTCATGTCAAGCCCATCATGGAGCATGGGAACAGGGCATGCTGGGTAATTCCACGGAAGCGATCCTCATGATATTGAACCGTAACCCCCAGGGGTCTTATTCATAGTCCTTAATCATAGTCCTAAATCAATATTTAACTGGAGCCGATTAATAACACGAGGGAAGGGCTTTTTCTGCAGATGTGGGAGTCCTTCGTGAGGAGGGTGAGATGGACTGGTTTGAGAGGAATGTGTGATGACGCCTAGGCCCGCGGTAGAGCGGGCAGGATGGTGTCGTCCGCGGGGAGGAGGGAGGCGTCTCAAAGTGACGCGTCACCCTGGCTGTTGCCGGGCAGGGAGTCTCTCTCTCACGCAGCGGGGCTCACGCAATGAATGATCTACTCTGCGGGTTAGAGAGAGAGAGAGAGAGAGAGAGGAGAGAGGAGAGAGGAGAGAGAGAGAGAGAGTTACAAACATACACGCACATGCACTCTCATCCTATCTTGAGTGGGAAAAATACCATTAGTCTGCACATGTTAATATATGAACCCAAAATATAAGGAATATGTGTTATCAAATTGCACTGCATAGTATGGGCAATTGTCATCACTTTCATATATTATTATATTTGTCCGGTAGGTTGTTTTTTAAATACATTTTAAACTTATCCTGAGTGCTGATTAAGATACTTCAACCTTCACAAACAGGTCTCAGCCAATCATCTGTGCTCACTGGAGTCAGGTGGTGTGCAACAGACTGCAGCCAATCAGCTGTGATCCCTGGTGTCAGGTGGTGTCGGCAAACTGCAGCCAATCAGCTGTCATCACCAGAGTCAGGTGGTGTCAGCAGACTGCAGCCAATCAGTCGTGCTCACCGGAGTCAGGTGGTGTGCAGCAGACTGCCACAGCAGCAGAAAGCCGACAGCAGATCCTTTTAGCCGGTCCGGTGGCCTGTGTGTTACAGATTTACTGCAAGCCCTTGAAATCCATCAGGATGATGGAGCTTTGACACTTTTTTTTGCTTGGCAGGCAGGGGTTAGGAAGAATAAGTGTCTCTCCAGGAACATGGGAGCAATCCGTTTTCTATTCAGTTTGGTGCTTTTCCCTTGAACGTGCGCTTGTTTCTCCCCGTTCCTGTCTCCACAAAGACGGCCAGGCTAACACAAACCATTCTCACAATGTTTCCGCCATGTTGTGGCAGTGTTGTAACATAATCTTTGCTGAGTGGAGGCTGTGCGTCAGGTGCGCCCTGAGAAATTGGAGTTTTGAGGAAATTCTCTAAAGGCAGATACTGTTGTCCTGCAGTGTGTGAAATCAGATGCATAACATCTACCTGCATTTGCATTGCCAATGAGGTCAGAGCTCTGGGAGATTAGAGTGAAAATTATTTAAGGTAATGCTTAAAGGTAAATAGGTCGTTATTAACACTATAAAGAATATAACGTTATAATGTTTGGATTATGAAGAAGCTCATACACTCATACTCACAGTCCACAGCCTCACCGCCCTGCTGACACCCTTTTCCTGCCTCATAGTTGATGTTGTGCTGGCTGAGCTTGTTTCCTGCTGGGACAGCAGACCAAATAAAACCAGGTTTCTGTCGGAAATGGTGTTTCTGGGCCAGGAGGGACAACCTTTCTCTCTGGACTCATAGAAACGGCACAGCCCAGAGCAGTAATCAGGACCGAATGCTTCCAGAGACTAGATTCTAGTCTTCCTTCTAGATTAGGTCAAGGCCCAATCCAATCAAGGCCTTTAAAATAGAACTTCTTGTAATTCATAGTTTCTAAAAGGATGTATTATTCTTGTGTTCGGTCTCGGCCTGCTGCCCGGGTGGATTAGGTCTGCGGGAAATCCTGAGGTGAATCGCTCCGTCCGTCTTTCTGCTCGAAAAACACAATCTGAGGAAACTTGGCTTGGGAGCTGCTGCACCCGGTTCGTTTATTTTAAGAAAGCAAAGCAGCAGCAGACAGCGTGCTGGGAGAATGTTCCCCATTCAGTCACCGTCGCTGGTTTCTCTGAGATATTGCTTTGGCAGAGACGATGTTGGCCGGTGGGCAGCTGACACTAATGTCCCTCGCGTTCGCTGCTAGATGTAGCGGCTAGCACACTTGTGTCTACACAGTAGAGCTCTCCGCTACATGTAGCAGCTAATACACCTGTCTATATTGAGCTCTCTGCTATATGTAGCAGCTAATACACCTGTCTATATTGAGCTCTCTGCTATATGTAGCAGCTAATACACCTGCCTGTATTGAGCTCTCTGCTATATGTAGCAGCTAATACACCTGCCTGTATTGAGCTCTCTGCTATATGTAGTAGCTAATACACCTGCCTGTATTGAGCTCTCTGCTACATGTAGCAGCTAATACACCTGTCTATACTGAGCTCTCTGCTACATGTAGTAGCTAATACACCTGTCTATACTGAGCTCTCTGCTACATGTAGCAGCTAATACACCTGCCTGTATTGAGCTCTCTGCTATATGTAGCAGCTAATACACCTGCCTGTATTGAGCTCTCTGCTACATGTAGCAGCTAATACACCTGTCTATACTGAGCTCTCTGCTACATGTAGTAGCTAATACACCTGTCTATACTGAGCTCTCTGCTACATGTAGCAGCTAATACACCTGCCTGTATTGAGCCCTCTGCTACATGTAGCAGCTAATACACCTGTCTATACTGAGCTCTCTGCTACATGTAGTAGCTAACACACCTGTCTATATTGAGCTCTCTGCTACATGTAGTAGCTAACACAACGTGGGGGGGGGGGTCATTCCAATGGCTTATTTTTCTCCACGTTTTGTGTGTTGTTTCAGCTTTTTCCAGGATGGCCTGAAGACTGCGGACAAGCTGAAGCAGTACATAGAGAAGCTGGCTGCTGACCTGTACAATGTAAGCACCGCTGACCTCAGACGACCTCTGTCATCTGACGCTACCGAAGACCAGCGCTGAACTTTATTCATGTGGACTGTGAATATACCGGTGGTACTGTAATACACTAGATAATAATACGAGTGCTAAGTCACTCACGCGGATGTAGAACCATTTTCTTAAAATTTGGCACTGCATTCTTTTGTTACTTCAGACAAAAAACATTGGAGGTGATTTAATTTAATCTGACGTGAAGTACTGGACATACAAGGGTGGAAAATACACGGTCAGTTGCGATAAAAAAAAAACAACCTGTGTGCATACAGCATCCATCAGCACACCTCAAGGAGATGGAAAAACAAAGAGGTCTTTGTCTTTCATTGCTACACCCTCAAAACCAATGTCAAGTTAAGGACAACGCCTGTTACTTTCAACACGGTCTACTAAAAAGTCCCCCTTTGTAACACACACGTATTATCTATTATCATATTATGTGTAGTAACTTTGACGCAAAATGTGTTGAAAGTGACAGAAATGTCAGAGGTAAACGTGGACCAGCCCGACGCTGGAATGTCCTGGCTGGTGCCTGAGCCCTGCCCTCTGACCTCTGACCCCAGATAAAACAGACGCAGGACGAGGAGAAGAAGCAGCTGACAGCCCTGAGGGATCTCATCAAGTCCTCCCTGCAGCTGGACCAGAAAGAGGTAGGCAGCGTGCGGCGGGTCATCGGACAGACTGATCTCAGACCTGTAGGGTAGTCCTGTATGGTGGACCTGTAGAGTAGTCATGTAGGATAGTCCTGTAGGATAGTCCTATATGGTGGTCCTGTAGAGTAGTCATGTAGGATAGTCCTATATGGTAGTCCTGTAGAGTAGTCCTGTAGGGTAGTCCTGTTGGGTAGTCCTGTAGGATAGTCCTGTACATAATCTGACCTTTATTGTTCCTAACCTGCATGTCTTTAGGAACTACATTTTAGCTAACTCTGGCACATTTACATTGATGTGGAAACTGAAAATGATCATTAATGTGCACTGTCCCTAGTAAAAAAAAAAAAAATAATTATAAGCCCATGAATGACAGATGAAGACTGTTCTTGTGTCCCTTCAGTATATGAAACCTTTTACTGTGAACTAGCATATGAGTGAACCAGACTTGGTATATACAGCCAATTAGCTCACGTACCCAGCGTAACCGGTGGAAACAAAAGCCTGCGTACTCACCGGCCCTCCAGGACCAGAATCTCCCACCCGTGAGCCGAGCTGAGATATTCCTATTCGTCTACGCCAAGAGCGCATTTAGAAAGATTAATGTGGTGAGGTTTTTCTTTAATACGGTTTCTCTTGCTTTGAAAATAATACTGTGGCTTGTGGTGAGAGAGAGGGCACAGGCCACTGCTGGGCTGGCCTAAGCTAGCGTTTGTAAAGAACGGGAATTTCAGAAATTTCCCCTATCCTGTCAAAATGCTAATCCATGCTTCGGGCTGTGGGGAGCAACTGCCTACTTATAAAATCAAGGTCACACCGGAGAAATGGCCACAAATCTCAGCCAGTCCGATTTTTCATCTGTTCATCCGTGGTCAGGGGGATTTACAGGTAGTCCCCCTACGTTTTGATGAGTCACTGTTCCCCGGCGCCTGGGCCGGCAAATCTGTGTCAGTCGGAAAGGGCCAGCTAGACGCAGTGCAAACGGAGACATTTTGTTCTGAAGATTGAGATAATCATCTGCCTCTCTCCGAAGACTGTCAGACCGTTTAGAGAAATAAAAGGGAGGCTTAGACAAACAGCCTTCCTAATGCGTAGTAAACACCACCGGCAAAAAGTCTGTTTGCGTGAGTCACTCAGCCCTGCAGCCAAATCCGAAAGAAAACACAAACGGCATCCCCCAGAGAACCGCCAGAAATACCCAGAAATAAGATTGTATAGTGACAGTACATTTCATTTACAATAAGTGCTTCGCTTGTGAGAAATATTTGCTGTGGCTGTAAGAATAATGCAGGGCAACCTGTTCCCGAGTGGTTAAGGTACATGAGGTATAGCCACGGTAAAATCCGCCCAGCTGTTGGGCCCTTGAGCAAGGCCCTTAACCCCGCATTACTTCGGGGGGGGGGGGGGGTTGTCCCTTACTAAGTCTAATCAACTGTAAATCACTTTGGATAAAAGTGTCAGCTAAATACCGTTGTAATGTAATGTTAAAGAATGGCACGGACCTCACACGCCGAGGGCTCGCACACACACGGTCATGTGCTCCAATCCCCTGGGCGCGTTCGGCGGCCCTTGTAACCACGGAGATCGCCGAGCCTCCCGGCAGAGTTGCCGTGTCCAGCAGTGGGAAGCACACGCTGCATCCTGCAGAGGAATTGGGATTTAATTAGACAACTTCCCGCTGCTCCCGGCGTGGGCGTCAGAGGGCCTCGGCTGCCCCCACTGAGTCATTTTCCTTTTTCCCCCCCAGTCCTGACCGACTCTGTAGCCGTCACCGTACAGCCATCCGGGCTGGGCTCTCCGTGTTGGGCTCGTTTCCTCCCTTCCAGATGTACGACCGCTAAATGAGATCAAGACTGAGAGCACTTCAATTACGAGAGTGACTGAGAAAGGAGTGAGTCATTTAGCGATGATCTCAACCTTGGGAGAGAACCAGCGCGGCCGTAAATTCATTTAGGCCTGTTTTAGGAATCGAATTATGCCAGGGTAGATTTGATTCTCGTCAGAAGAGTGCAGTTCACTGTAGTAAATCAGGCAGGCCAAGTTTTCAGATCCGTAAGATGGAGGCAAAAAAATAAATCCAAAAGGCGGCCCAGTAGCTAGGGCTGGGTACTGAGTCCCATACGGTCCGGTTCCCATAGGACCAGTGCCAACTGGACTGAAGTGAAACCCAGCCTAATTTCGGTGCCACACGCGTTCACTAGCTAACACGACATTCGCTCTGTTGACTTAGTGACAGCAGGTTCCATTAGCACGCTAGCTAATGTCAAATTCCGTCAAAATGGCAAAACCAAAACATTATAAATTATAATTATAAAGTATGATTTAACAAATGCATAAAGCAATTAAATTACTCAATTTCTTTGCAATAAAAAAGAAATCTTACTGTCATCTTTTGCTCTTTATAAAAAATAAAGGCACTGGCACCGTTTTAATAGTGTCATTTTTCTGTATCAGAAAAAAATCCCCAAAAACACAACAATGACCATTCCTACCAGTAGGCACTATGCAAAGGATACTGTTCGGTGGTGGGAGGGGCCAGTGCTGTACCATGCTGGTAGCCAGTGTGAGGTCGGCCTTGCTGGTAACCAGTGTTGTGCCACACTGGCTTCTCAGTGTAATGGGACTTGTAGTCCACAGTTTAGCCTTAGCAAATCTTAGTAAATCTGTCCCTAAAGGCTGTTTTCCCCATCTCTGCTCACATGATGTGCTAACTGAACTACATTTTCTTTTATGCATACATTTCCCAGCATGCCTTAGAGCTGGGCTTCTCATTCTTGATCCTGGTGAGGTGACTGTGGTATTCCTTTCCCTCGTGTAGTTGAGTGAGTAATTGAGGTAGTTGTCCCTTCAGGCTGGTTAGTTAGTTAGTTAGTTAGTTAGTCGTTAGTTAGGAAACCTGCTTGATTGTGCTCCTCTGGAACAAGGTTGTGAAAGCTTGTGTGAATCACTTTACACATGTATCTGTTGTCTTCTCATCAATATTTCAGTCATTTCAAATACTTGTTTTTGTGGGACCAGTATTCAAATGTTCAAACAAATATTTACTTTTGTGAAGCATATTTGAATACTTCAGCTATTTGGAAGAGTAGGCTTTCACAAATAATGTTTGAAGTATAACTATTTTTGTCCTAGCTGGTCTGGTGAGCACTTGGTCATGTTTACAGTAGTCCACTGATATCAGGCAGACCTGTGGGTAATTAGCTTTGACAGTTTGATGACTGTCAATGTTTGTTTTGTTTGCTTTTCTTTTTAAAAAGCTAGAATGTTGCAATAGTATGGAAGCCCTCTTTGGCCTACCCAAAAAAAAAACTGTTTCTGACGCAAATACAAATATTATTTCACATAACTGAAAACTATGTGGTAAACAAGGGGAAGTGCTTGGTCAGATAAATCCACACAATTTTGATGGGCTTTGCGAAATCGTAATTCTATGTGTCCAAAAACTGTCCCAGGGGTTGTTTATTTACGTGTTTACGGAAAACGGTTGAGGCCTGTTCCTGCTTGCTGCTGCAGTGTGTGTTAAAGGAAAAGGGCTCAGGTCTGTTGCTGCTTGCTGCAGCAGTGTGTGTTAAAGGAAAAGGGTTTAGGCCTGTTCCTGCTTGCTGCAGCTGAGTGTGTTAAAGGAAAAGGGTTGAGGCCTGTTCCTGCTAGCTGCAGCAGTGTGTGTTAAAGGAAAAGGGTTGAGGCCTGTTCCTGCTAGCTGCAGCAGTGTGTGTTAAAGGAAAAGGGTTGAGGCCTGTTCCTGCTTGCTGCAGCTGAGTGTGTGCGCTTCCCTGCGGGTGCTTTCTCACTGAACCTCTCGCTCGTCCGTGTCTTTGACGCTTTGCCTCTCTCCCCCCACTGCTTTTCCTAACTGAAGTCCAGGAGAGTAAGTGACGGATCCCTTCGCATGCTGTGTGCGTGTGTGTGTGTGTGTGTGTGTGTGTGTGTGTCTGTGTGTCATTGGCTGGGTTCTGGCTCTGCTGGCTCTGTGCAGAAAGCCCAGAGGTCCGGAAGGCCTCTGCATGAGATGGGTCAGACCCGAGCAGACCTGGGTCAAATATATAATTGTTTTGGATTCAAACACTTTTCTATGCTTTACTGAGCTTGTCTGGTGTATTGGAACCTATTAAATACTCTAAAAGGGTGTAAACCCCACCTTCTGGTCCTCTTGGTTGGCTGACCTGCACCAGGCAAGATCAATCAAGCACAGGAAAGTATTTGAATGCACAAACAAGTACATATTCCATCCAGGTCTGGACCAAGGTAGTGCACACAACACTGGCACGTTCAGAATGATGTTGTCCTCAAAGCATTGGCACATTCAGAATGATGTTGTGCTCAAAGCACTGGCACATTCAGAATGATGTTGTGCTCAAAGCATTGGCACATTCAGAATGATGTAATGCACACACACTGGCACATTCAGAATGATGTAATGCACACACACTGGCACATTCAGAATGATGTAATGCACACACACTGGCACATTCAGAATGATGTTGTGCTCAAAGCATTGGCACATTCAGAATGATGTGGTGCTCAAAGCATTGGCACATCCAGAATGATGTTGTGCTCAAAGCATTGGCACATTCAGAATGATGTAATGCACACACACTGGCACATTCAGAATGATGTTGTGCTCAAAGCATTGGCACATCCAGAATGATGTTGTGCTCAAAGCATTGGCACATTCATAATGGTGTAGTGCGCAGTATTTCTCTTCTGGGACGGCAGTGACACTCCTCGTGCGTGGCAGTTTGAGCCTGTCCAGGCTGCAGTGGAAGCTGTCTGTTGGTGGTGTGTGCTAATCGGCCTGCGGTAAGACCTGGAATGGCTCAAAATGTTGCGCATTAGGAGTGTTTTCCGTCTCTGAAACGCTGAGGGCACAGCAGGGCGATGACTGTCACAAGGCCATCCTGCCTCGGCTGGAGAAGCTATGACGGCAGAATAAGCACATGGATATGACCTGGCTTTCATGGCACTAGTGTCTGATTAGGTCCTTTTATACTGAGGGCAGTTTAAGCTGTAACCCCCCTTTTCTGTTTGCATTTTGCTTTTTCTTTCACCATTTTCCACATTGCAGCAGCATGGAGCTGTAGATTTGGTTTAGCTGCCAGAGGGTACACAGTTTAGGGATTCCCCAGTTATATTCACCCATACACTGTAGCCCATCTGGCACAATACGCATGCTACTTGGAACTGGAAAGTGTTCTCAGATGAAAGAATCCGATAAACCTTCTTTTTCACATTTCTTAATTAGGTGTAATTGCTCAGTTGTGTCCTGTGCTGTGTATTCGTCAGCAGGGATCATCCTGCCGTTGAGATGACTGTACTTCATGGCTCATGTGTGAATGGTGTGTTTTCAGCCTGTTTGGAGTGATGTCAGCTGTCAACTATTTTGCTGGTATATGTTGTAATGACGTGTGTGTGTGTGTGTATGTGTGTGTGTGTGTTCCTGCAGGACTCTCAGAGCAAGCAGGGTGGATACAGCATGCATCAGCTGCAGGGAAACAAGGAGTTTGGCAGTGAGAAGAAGGGATATCTGATGAAGAAGAGCGATGGGTAAGCTTTACACATGCACGCACACACACACACACACACACACACACACACACACACGCACACACACACACACACACACACACACACACGCACACACACACACACACACACACACACACACGCACACACACGCACACACACACACACACACACACACACACACTCATGCACATACATACACACACACACACACACACACACACACACACTCGTGCACATATACACACGCACACGCACGCACACACAGTCACACAAATCAACACACACAGCTTACACACACACACACACACACACACACACTCATGCACATACACACACACACAGACACACACACACTCATGCACATACACACACACACGCACGTGCACGCACGCACACACAGTCACACAAATCAACACACACAGCTTACACACACACACACACACACACGCACACACACTCACACACACTCACACACATGCACATACACACACACACAGACACACACACTCGTGCACATACACACACGCACACGCACGCACACACAGTCACACAAATCAACGCACACAGCTTACACACACACACACACACTCACACACACTCAAGGGAGCAGTTGGTCCACCCGTGTCTTGTCTTGAGGCGGGAGCTTAAAGAAGATGAACACACTGAAAGCGAGAGCCTATGGCTCATTGCAGTATACAGTTCACAAGATCGTTCACCTACTTCTCCCGTTACACTTCCTTAAGTGCTGGCTCCTGGACCGCTCTTGCATCAGTCTGTAAGGAGAGCAGTACTCAGACTAACAGACACAGGGGCTGTAACCCAAACCCTCCAGCGCTTAGGAGCGAGAGCAGAGTCTTTGTGCTGCACATAGAGACGTGTGTGGGGTGTGGGGCGGGATATCTGCCCCTGGGGGCTGCTGTAGCTGAGGGGCTAGTGGTGGGGCGGGGGCGGGGGTAGCCGGCCATCCAGCCTGTGACAGGAAGTTAGTAATGTTGTATTGATGCCTCTGCTATTGGATATTGGACCAGGCTCCTCCATTTTCACTGCCCAAGAGACCCCAAGAGTCCGTAGGTCAGATATGTGTGTGTGTGTGTGTGTGTGTGTGTGTGTCTGTCTGTGTGTCTGTGTGTCTGTGTGTCTGTGTGTCTGTGTGTCTGTGTGTCTGTGTGTATGTGTGTGTGCGCATGCCCATGCCCATGTGTGTGTATTTGTGTGTGTGTACGCGTGTGCGTGTGTGTGTGTGTGTGTCTGTGTGTCTGTGTGTCTGTGTGTCTGTGTGTCTGTGTGTGTGCGCATGCCCATGCCCATGTGTGTGTATTTGTGTGTGTGTACGCGTGTGCGTGTGTGTTTGTGTGTCTGGGTGGGATGAACCTCCCGCTGGGGAATCCACAGGGGATTAATCAGATATTCAGGGTGTGTGTAACCAGTAATGTTGAAATCTTTACTATTGCATTTTAGTAAAGAAATAATGTTTACCTACTTTTAGTTCTGTCCTAAATGGACAAATAAAACCTAAAGATGGATCTCCGTGTATTTGCTCTTAAATTGTTTGATTAGATTTTATGTGTAGAAAAGCATATTATATTAGTCTTATAACACTAATCTTGCTCAGTAAAACACTTGGTGATTGGCTGCCTCTGTCTCCTAGGTTGCGGAAGGTGTGGCAGAGGAGGAAGTGTTCGGTGAAGAGTGGCATCCTCACCATCTCCCACGCCACGGTGAGCCCCGCCCCTTTTCTGTGCTCCAATAGTGTGAAAGTGTGAGGTCAGAAATATGTCATTAGAATGTTCTCAACTGAATACTGTAATGCTGATGAACAATCACTACTGGTAACTGAAAGCACTGGAGTTCTGGAACACTGACTTGGAATTTTTTTAAACAGAAAAAGGTTCCAAAAGGCTGACTATTCTAAGGGTTACAGGGGACAGGCAGCATCAGTCATGTGGCCCATTGTCAAATGAGCCAATAGGGACAAAGAAAGCCTGGTGGTTAACTGGCCTATCCTTGTCTCGCATCTTGGCTGGAACATAGAGAATGAACCAATCCAACAGGCTCCTGTGTACACTGCCCCTTTCTGATTGGATAGGAGGCTTGATCGTGCTTGTACTGTGACCGAGGAGACCATCTGACTCCGTCAGTGCACTGGTGGGGTTAGCTCAGGCCTGTTGCCATGGCAGCCACCCCCCCCTCCCTTCCAGGCGTGACTCATCTCGTGGCGATACTGAAGCGGCGGAATGGTGGCTGCCTCACGCGGTTCCACACGCGCTGACATCACAGCAGGGGTGTGCGTCACATTCCCTGCTGCGCCACAAGGGGGCGAGAGAGCACACAGGCGGGAGTGACGCCTGAGGGACTGAGGAAGAATGACCAGTAAATGGCCTTGCTAGGGTACTGCTAGGCTTACACACAACAGGGCCAGAGAACACGCATTCTGTCCTCTACCACACCGACCGGCACACAAACCTTACCAGCGGCTACCAGCAGGCTCCATACAGCCCCGTGCAGCTACAAGATAGCATTAGAGAATCTGATTATAAATACCTGACCCAGATATTAATGGTAGAGGCAGCACAGAGCAGTTAACAGGCCCCTGGAGCTATGATATGAAAGGAATAATCAGGAGTTTACCTTTTAATTAGCATGGAACATGCGCCTGCTGTTGTTCAGCCTAATCTCTCCGGAGCTTGAAATCAATTTTAAGGCCTCTGTGAAAGAAAAAAATTAAATAAGCATTCTATTAGCATTAGCCTCCAGGGAAGCGTTGGGTCTGGTGTGTCCATCAAGCAAAGGGCCACCTGCCTACTTTGCTTGATGGACACACTGGGAATATAATTCACTCAAAGGCCTTCGTTACCTGGGTGCATGCATCCACACACGACGGGTCTTAAATGTTGCGTAAAACACAAAAAATGACACAAAATGTGGAATTGACAGTCGAGGATAACTGATAGATGGCGGGTTGGGTACCCAGGGCAGTTAGCACTGAGGCTAATAATCATTAATGCACAGCTAGCTGTCCTCTTGTGCCCTCTCCTTACCCTGTCTCTCTGGGGCTCATACAGGAGATAGCAGGTTACCGGGGGGGACATTAGCACAGGCCACAAACACACTGCTCTCAGCGGCTAAGTGCTGCCTACACGGTATGACCGGACCCCCGACCCTGTTCCTGGAGATACTCCATCCCGTAGGCTTTCATGTCGACCCTAATTTGGCACACTAATTAGCTAGTAATTCCACTAATTAGCAGCTCAACAGGACGTCTAGCTGTGGAATGAGGTGTGCTGTAATAGGGTTGGTGTGAAAACCTACAGGGCAGTTGATCTCCAGGAGCAGGGTTTGCCAGCCATGCTGAATGACACACAGACGTCCTGCAGGGTGCCTTTCCTGTACAGGACCGCAGGGGGCGTGCAGGGTTTCCAGCTGTCTCCAGGCCTGTACTGTGTCCAGT
Organism: Conger conger; assembly: GCF_963514075.1. Taxonomy (NCBI): domain Eukaryota; kingdom Metazoa; phylum Chordata; class Actinopteri; order Anguilliformes; family Congridae; genus Conger; species Conger conger. Next base: position 12,825,822 of record NC_083768.1, read on the forward strand.
ATGGACCCCACCTATTGCCACCTGTCCCTATTGCCTCATCCATACCTGTGCTCCACCCTAACTCCAACCCACCTGACCAGTGAATGACCTTACAGATGACTACCACTGCCAGTGATGACTGGGACTACCCAAAAAATAAACCCCAGGGAAAATAAACACCTTGGCGTATGATATGACGCCAATATGATATTTATTTATTAACCTTTATTTATGCAGGGTAGGTTGACTGAGCTTGCATGCTCTTTTGCAGCAAGGTCCTGTTAGGGCCTGTTCATTTAAAGAGCCATTCAATGGGAGCATGTTGTTCGGGGTAGAGTGTTCATTAAAATATTAATTCACTGAATGGATTTATGAGGTAGACGGCACGGGGTATGAATGTTTTCTCTATATATCGGTCGAGCATTTAGGGCAGTGTAGAGGAGGGCCAAGAGCAAGGCGTCCAAACTGTGCTCATGCTCAGTGCCACTCCTCTGCCAGGATAATGTGGGAACTTTATTGTCCTTAAAATTGTTAGTATAATACAGCATTAAAAGTAGCTTTAGCGTAGCTGATGCTTGTCCCCCTTGTTCCTGGCACTATTGTACGGGTAATTGGAGAACCAGTGGGTTCGTGACCTCGTTGTAATGCAAAGCGTGGAATTGATAATTGGTTGTGTGGGAGTTATTATCTCATTACGCTGTGCAGAGCACAAGTAGAGCTTTCTCATGCACTGCAAGACCTTACTGCCTTAACAAGTGTTTTATTTTTTAAGTGTCTAGTCATAAGACTTAAGATCTCTTTTTTTTTTTTCTTTCTCTCAAGTAGAAAATATGAGCTTTTTTTAAGTTACTGTGTGCTTGAATTGTCTTACCCCATTGGTAAATCTTGAAACCAGTCAAATAGTCTTTTTGTCTTACTGTTTATTACCAATATTTCTGTCTTATTCAGCAGTAAGTAAAATAAAAACATTTTTAAGTCTCAATATGAATACTTGAGGTTTACTTTTTTGGATTTTACAGTGCAAGTGAGGGACCTGTACGTTTGTGAAGAGGTTCCTTCCCTTCAAATAATGTGCTCCATAGATCCCTGCAGTGTCTTTTTTGAAGAGTTAATTAATCCATTTGTATGCACACACAGATTAACTTTAACTTTTGTAATACCTTTCTGGTGTTTCTGAGCTGATTGTCTGAAACATTTCAATATTTGTTGATTCAATAAATCTTTTTCAGCTTTTTTGCAGTCCAATTAAATTCCACCCTCAACTATGTCATATTAAGGGTATTATTTAGAAAATCCTCAGTGATAAAACACAGGGTGTTTAGTTGTCTCTGAATCTCTCTCCTTGTATCACTCTCAGGGGCCTGGCTCCTGTCTAACTGTCACAGAACGTCCCATCAGCGTTTCTGCAACGCTGTGGTAACGTGGCACCAGCTAGGCGGTGTAAACGGGAGCCCTGCCCCTCCCTGCTGCCTTTTTAAAGTGAAAATCACAAATATGTGATTAACATAACATTCTAAAGCCCCGTTGACACCCACAACTATGACTATAACTATGGATGTGATGATAACCATGTGAGCATCCATACTGAATGATAACTTTCTGTAAATCTTTCATATTTATAGTTATTGTTATAGTTATAGTTATAGTTCTTGGTGTGGACGGGCTGTTGTGACGACCACTATTGGTAATTCAAAGCAACAGAAGTTCCAGAACACTGACGTAGAATTTTGAAGAAGAAAAGAAAAACATTCCATAAAACATACAGCTCATTACATTACATTACATTACATTATTGCCATTTGGCAGACGCTTGTATCCAGAGTGACGTACAGTTGATTAGACTAAGCAGGAGACAATCCTCCCCTGGAGCAATGCAGGGTTAAGGGCCTTGCTCAAGGGCCCAACGGCTGTGCGGATCTTATTGTGGCTACACCCGGATTGGAGCCACCGACCTTGTGTGTCCCAGTCATTTACCTTAACCACTACGCTACAGGCCGCCCTATAGCTCAAAGGGGCTAATGGCTCATTGGGGCTAATGGCTAATGGCTAATGGCTCAAAGGGGCTAATGGCTAATGGCTAATGGCTCTCCCCCCTCTGTCTGCAGTCCAACAGGCAGCCTGTGAGACTCAACCTGCTCACCTGCCAGGTCAAGCCCAGCGGCGAGGACAAGAAGTGCTTCGACCTCATTTCCCGTGAGTACGCCACGCCACGCCACGCACCGCCCTGCCCCTCCCCTCGTTCTGACGGAGAGATAGAGGGACGGGTTGATGTAGGCTGATGAGTATCAGGTCGATGGGGTCAGCAGGGTGGATAGACAGGTGTGATGGATGAATTGACAGTGAGATTGACGCCCCTGGAGGGGTTTTCTGAACCGTGTCCTGCCTCATTGCTGTCCTGTTCGTTTTTTCCCCTGCAGATAATCGGACGTATCACTTCCAAGCTGAAGATGAACAAGAGTTTGTGATGTAAGTGTGTGTGTGTGTGTGTGTGCGCGCTCATGTATTTTTTGCAGTGCGGGCAGTGGTTGGGTGTCCTTGAATGAGAATCTTTTCCCTGCAGCTCTTGCTGAAAACAATCCTGCTCTGATATCAAAACAATGCAGCACGATATCAGCACAATGTCATAGTACACCCGTGCCACCCAGTAGTATTGTTTCAGGACCGCATTAGCAAGCAACCACATTCGTGTTCATATACAAAGGCCTTTATTAGATTTCACTGTACTGCATGTTGACTTTTACCCGTAAAACGCCGGAATTCACTTCCGCCTCAAATACAGTACATGCAGCGATTGATATCACAGAGGTGTGGTCTGTGATTAATCTTTAATAAAACTGCCTCAGGGAGACTATGGAAAACCAGTTAAAAGGGAAAGGCAATTAATGTTGGAAAAAGATCTTTATCGATTTTTGAGTTGGAGACCTGTGGTCTCACTGTAGCCGTGTCTTCTCATGCTCATTTGAGGTCAGCCCAACCACTCTTACCTTTTTCACACATTCTAGGAATAGGAAACCTTAAAATAGGGTCTGGTCTCACACGGATTTGGTATCTTGAGACTAGCACAGGGACAAAACTGTGCCAGTCATGTTAAATGTCTGATGTCCCTTTTGGAGGCCTACACACACACTGACACAATCACACTCAAACATGTACAAAAAATGTACAAAACACAACGTGAATATAGTTTTCAGACATTTGAAGTAAAGCAAGTACATTCCATGTCATTCCAGCCAAGTACATTTGTGAATGGATGGCCACAAAATGCCTTTTGGAGCCATGGATGAATGAACCAAAAATATCAAAAACATCTGCAGACGCAACAGTGGCAGCCCTCTCTTGTAAAAACAGAGTGACTCTCTGCTGTAAGCCCAGCTCTTTAACCCTTTAAGGTGTGCAGTCACAAATACATGATTAGGATGTAATTGAGAGCAACTAGAGAGTCCTAGAACACTCCACCTGCAATTTTAGAGAAGATTCCAAAAAAATCAAAGGGATAAGGTTAGGGAAACCATAGAGATTTGGCCCACTGTCTGTCAGGAATGGCCCTAGAAAGTCCCACTGCCCCATGAAAAGATCTCACATTGAGCCTCAGCCACCCCAGGGCTTGTAAGTCAGGGCCGTTGGAATTGTCCTGAGTCACCTAGTAATTTGAACAGAGACGGTTTTTCTGTGCGATCAGGCCGCCTCTTACCCTCCACTTTGTGGGGACTCAGGAGGTGGCGGGGGCCCTTTTACTGCAGGGGCCCCCCCGGAGAACATTTTCAGAGATCAAAGGACGTATAATCATCTGCTGCAGTCATTAATCTCTGCTAAGATCTTCTGGCGATTTGATTCTTCAAGGGTTTCGCTCTCGCTGTCTGGCGGGAAAGGCCGCTCTTTTATTTTTTGTTTGTCCTTAATTTAAGCGCGTTGTCCCATTTAGATGAATGGACGTTTTACAAGGGACCGGACCCAACACCGTGGCGACTTCAGCAAGAAAAGAAAATGATAATGAATAATTCATGAATTAAAACTTAAGATTGCAGCTCCGCACAATAAATCACAGAAAATAGCGGTAGAAGCCAGAGAGCAGGTGTGTCAGAGAGGAACGCTTCGGGAATTGGGACGCGGGCGCGTGATGGTGTGTCAGCGGTCCCGGGACAGGGGAGCCCCCCGGCCCAGTCGGCGCTGTAGCAGAAATATTGACCCGCGCTTAAAGACGCTGACTCAGCGGCTCCTAATACGCTTCCTCTGTCCCAGGAGGGGCAGGACGGCTGGTGGCCCGGTGGCGGGGCGGGGCCAAGGTCGCTGACAGTATGACGCCTGAGTGTGAGCGTGCGGGCGGTTAGCATTCTGCAGTGTCATCGCCACACTCCGATTCGTCACTTTTATCCTTCAGCCCCCTGCCAGGAACACTGCTGTACTGGAGGAGGGAACTCAGCCTCTGAAAGACGGATGTGTAGCTAACGTGCAGAATACGCTGAACACTGCATATCCCTGCTGTAAAATCCAGCTCCGACCATCTTGAAATGGCCAGCTACCAGCTGTTTCAAAACATAGTTTGGGCTACTTGTGGCCAATATGGTCTGTGTATGCAGAGGAGGAATATGATGCCAATCAACTCACGCTTACTGGAAGGCATTGTTCTGAAATGACCAACAAAAGCCCAAATCGGTTCAGATCGGGGGTAGATGGCAATTGCGGCTGTGGAATATGCGTGGATTTTTCCCTTGGTTTGTCACCACCTCTCAGATTGGCCCTGGCTGTGGCAATGTAAAATGTCAGCATCATACCCACCAAACCACTGGGATGATGATGCTCATTCAGTAATAAGTCACATTTAACACTGAGCTGGCACAAGGGTATGAGTACACACAAACTGTGTCAGTAACAAAGCACCCTGCGCCATGGATCATGGGCTCAGAGGGCCGAGAACTGCTGGTTTTCCATCCTCCCTTTACCTGAGAAACAGTCTGGCCAATCAGTAGCACTAATGTTTCAGTTAATTACCCGGGAGAAAAGAAAACCAGAGATGGATTTGGATTTGAGGACCTGCATTTCGTGACCCCTGCTCTACACCATTACAGGATTACCAAAGCCCTTCATTATTGGAACACTTGCATTTCTCCACAACCTGTTTAGTTATATGTATGCATACATTTCTCATATACACATGAATATATGAATATAGATTCTGGTATTAGCATATTGCGAGGGCGGGAGGTTGACATGCTTGTGGAAAACACGGCTGCGGTAAATGGAAAATGGTGCCCCGGGTGAGGTTTGCACCCGGCGGGTCGCGGCTGACGCGTGGGCGTGTTCGTTCGCAGCTGGATCTCGGTGCTGACCAACAGTAAGGAGGAGGCCCTGAACATGGCGTTCCGCGGGGAGCAGACGGCGGGGGACGACAGTCTGGAGGACCTGACCAAGGCCATCATCGACGACGTGCTGCGCACGCCCGGCAACCAGATCTGCTGCGACTGTGGGGCTGCGGGTGGGTGCGCGTCGCTGAGATCTGTCACGTCACAAAGGGCCTTCGGTCTTTAACACTAGAAAGCCCAGGTACTACCTAGAATTGGCAAGCATTGAAGACACCTAGCAGTGCAAGCTTGTCTGGCATTATAGCCTTGACTGTTTGAGAGATCTTCTGCTTAACTCTTTAACCATCTGCTCAGTTGAGTCACATCGAAATTTCTTTGTGCAATTACAGATATACGCAAAGGTATCGAAGAAAGATTCAACACATTTCTAGTTTCTACGAGTTCCAAGACGCATAGAATTTTTTTATCATCCCAAAAACACCCACATTTTAGAGGGTTAAGTCAGATGTTTTCAGTGACGGAAGGAGCTTCGAGTACCGTTGTGGCTTTGAATTTTCCACTGAGAAAATGAGAGTGCAGCTGGCCGAAGGTGATGGTGTGTGTGGTGTAGAATCGACCCTGCACTAGGGGTGGGCTTCCTGTCAATGTGAGAGAGAGGGTCCCCATGCAGCAGGTCACCTGCCCACACACACACACACACACACACACACACACCTCAGTAGTCTGTGGGTTTAGGTGCTCGCTGCAGTGCCTTTCAGCATCAGCCAGAGCACGCTTCGATCCGGGTGACCTTCAGCTGTGACAAGTCGCACGGTGTTAATCAGTGCCTCAGAACGCACTCACAAGGGTGTTGGCACTTCCACATACATTACCACTTCCTGATGTCATACACTACCACTTCCTGTTTTGTGTGTGAGTATGGGGTGAGTACCAGGGTAACATGTGACATAGCAGGACATGGGTCAGGCACTAAATAGCCTTTGCTTACTGTACGTACTCCTGCTTTGCTCGACTAAATGGTAAAGTTGCCTGGTGACCTTTATCCAGCCCGGATAATTGCTCAGTAGGATAAATTAATAGGTTTAGTTACTGCTGCTGATTATAAACAAGTGTGACTACTTGCACATGCATGTGCTAAGTTGTGGTTTAAACATCGAGTAAATCTGAATGTTCACATTTGTCTCTGCTGTGTTAACATTTAGTACTGTGGCTGAACAGTGTCAGACGTTCACGGCAGCGTGCCCAGCTGAATTCAGCAGGCGTAGCGACACGAGGCGTCTCACATCTGGGACTGCACACGTGGCATTAAATCTGCGCTCCCGAGTAGCCGCTCCGCTGCACCACAGACAGTAAATCCCCTGTGGCGTAAAGGTCACCTGCCTCCCGAAATTTTTGATTCACGCATTTCTCGCTGCGTCTGCGGCGATGAGTCAGCACTGCCGTACTGTAGTCCGCCGTGGACTACAAATGAGCGAGCGAAAGGAGAGATGGACACCGGGCGCGGACACACAGCTGACGTCCGTTTAATCCTTTCTCCCCCGAGCGGTGTCCTTGCGCACCGAGGTGACGGCAGTTTCGATTTCGGGGAAAAAAAAACCCCCAGAAAAACACCGCGCTCACTTCAGCGTGAAAGCAAGACTGCCAGGTCAGTCCATCCCGACCTCAGAGCTGCTCACGTATTCTGTGAGCGCAGCACTAAAAGTACAGAGGGGGGAGAAATGGCGCAATGTTTTCCACCAAACTGCAGCAGCAACATCAGCCTCCTATTTATCTAGTTGTTGTGTCCCCCTAGTGGCGAACAGCGGCATCTTTATGAATATATTTATTTTGTCCAGGAAGCTGCTAATTTCAGTTTCCATTCTGTGTTAACTGTGGGGGGGGGGCATGTATCCACTAGTTTCAGCTGAGAATTTGAGAGAAGATTTTGAGAATAACAATTATGCTACGCGCGTAATTATTACAATTACAGCAATGCTTTAAAGCAGGGGTGTCAAAGTCCGGTTCTGGAGGGCACAGTGTCTGCAGATATGTACGGTTTACTTTTCATCCGCAGAAAGAAAAGGCTGTGAAAAGGCTTTGGGACACTGCAGTCCTCTGGGACTGGAGGTTGACACCCCTCCAATTGCTTCCCAGGAAGAAATGAAAACTTTTTGGTGACAGCACTGAAAGTGATATCTGTGCTGGCACAGCATCACTGAGCTCAGAGGGGAATGTTGTGTGTTCACTGCTGCTGTGTCAGCCTGGCGGTAAAACAACAACCCTCCCTTAATGTGTAGAAAAGGCTGATCTCTGCTCTGTGGGAGGCCTGAGACTGTATCTTTCAGGTATATTAGGCTCCAGCACCTTAGAGATTTACAACCTCAAGAACATACACTTCCCTTTTAGAGTGATTTAACACGTCTAATAAATGTCATCCATCTTGAAATTTACTGGCCAATAACCAAAGTTTGTGCTGCAGGTATTGCGGCCGTTCGTCCAATAGCCTCATGCGCCCCCTTGTGTCTGAAACATATTACTGCACTTGCGATGCGATATTGACCGGGGAGCCCAGACATTTTCTACATTCATTTTCTCTGCAGCGGTGAGCCGTATAATCATGGTTGCAAGCCATTTTGAAGTTTTCCAAAATCACTTTCAGTGTAGCTTGCTTAAGCACGAATGGTTATATCGCTCGCTGAAACACATGTATGATTGTCAGAATACCAATTATTGACTATGCCTACAACCTGCCTGGTCATATTTCATATTAATGAGAATGGCTTGGATGATGACGTCCTATATAAGTTCATAAGACCGTCCTCTTGAGATCGTTTTCTTTACTTCTTCGTCTTTGCAGACCCAAAATGGCTGTCAACCAACCTGGGGATCCTGACGTGCATTGAGTGCTCTGGGATCCACAGAGAAATGGGCGTGCACATCTCACGCATCCAGTCCATGGAGCTCGATAAATTAGGAACTTCCGAACTCTTGGTGAGTTGCCATTGTTAATTTTCCACAGGATAGCATCTTTTTGTTCAGGCTATATTGATTACGCTTTGTGTACAGTGCATGTTGGATTACGGTATTAGATGTACTCATCTGTTTATCTCTTAACTACAGAGCTCTCGTTAATTGCAATCAATATGCTGTACTGTACTGAGGAAACACCTGCATGTGCATGGATTTAATCAGCTCAGTGTTATTTCAGTTTGAGTCAACCACACAGTAATTCATGTGCTAGCTACTTTTTTCTAGGATTCCTTGAATACCGTTCTCTGTGTGTGTGTGCGTGTGCGTGTGTGTTTTATTAATCATGCTCTCTGGCTGTTTCCTATCCAGCTGGCCAAGAACATAGGAAACTCTAGTTTTAATGAAATTATGGAAGGAAACCTTCCCTCTCCCTCACCGAAGCCTACCCCATCCAGCGACATGTGAGTGCATTTCAGAGAGGGGTAGCCCTTTAAGGCGTGAGGTCACACACGAAATATTCTAATGATGATGTAAGCATCACTACTGACGTGCGTTCACGGTGAACTCCGTTAGCCGCAAACTGTTACTGTTGAACGATTTTAAATGAACATTCCATTTAGTTCGCCACAATTTCTTTTTTTAATACAAAGTGGATGTGATTTAGGTCTAACAATGGCAGCTAGCTTATTTGTTGCTGACCAGTGATTTATTATAATTATTATAATTAGAATATATAAATATTATAATTATTAAAGGTAAGAACATGTTGATTAAATTGTATTATAACAGCCAAATAATTGGCATCTTCCCTTATCTCGGCATTTTCTCCATCAGCAGGCATTACCTTTTCCGACTGTTAGCTAACGTTGGCTAACATTCGTGGCGAACAGGAAAATGTTGGCATATGTTGACGAACGTTAGGAAGCATAAGCTAACGCTTACCGTCTTGAACGCACGTCAGGCGATTGAAAGCCATGGAGTTATAGAACACTGACTTACAGTTTTGAGAAAGCGTTCCAATAAAGAATGTTAAATCTGCAGGGCCTCTTTAGTTCTGGAAGGAGCATGAGCACAGACTCCGTCTGTATAGCTGCAGTAAATAGCACTAGCGATGGAAAAAGATGGATGGATTTAGAGAGCACTGATTTTAAAAGGCCCGAAACTACCATCGAGCAGTTTACATCATTTATATGGTGGTTTCAACCCTTTGCCCCAAGAAAAGAAAAACGATTTGTGAGTTGTGTGAGTTCGTAAAACAGCCATTGGTGATGGCAGTTCTATTCATGTATACTATACCATTCAGCAAAATACCTCTGTCTTATTTTCAGCTACCTGCTGACAGAATTACATATTATTCTCATCTTGGTTGTGCGTCCTGTACACAGTTATATATGAGGATCTGTCAATAAAGTATTGATTCTGTTGAGGCAGATAGTCACCATTGAATTTAATTATTCATATGTTGAACAAAAGGCATGTGACATATTGACATTGGCTTAAAAATGGGAAACATTTCGCTAACATTTTGGGCTTACACCAGGTGGAGGGACAGGTACACAGAAATAGTTTGGATGCTAATTTATTAATTTATACCAAACATGTTGAAGTGTATTCACTGTGTGTGGTCTGCTCTTGTTCTGTACACGTATGATGTACAAGAACGGGTCCGTCCGAATGGAGAATGTGAATCATGTTGTACATCAGGAGTTACAGCGAGTTATCAGTGTTTGTGAATAATTATGCGCGATTAGGCGATAGCATATGGGCAGAATTTCCGTAGGCGTCGTTGTTGTGAAGTTGGCAGTGGAGACAGAGTGTTCCGCTCGCTCTTCGTTAGTGACTCATACCGCTTCCCCCCCCCCCCCCCCGCCACACCCCCTCCCGCTCCAGGACGGTGCGGAAGGAGTTCATCAACGCCAAGTACGTGGACCACAAGTTCGCCCGCAAGAACTGCAGCTCCGCAGCCGCCAAGATGGGCGAGCTGTGCGACGCCGTCAAGTCCCGCGCCCTGCTGTCACTCGTCCAGGTCTACGCCGAGGGGGTGGAGCTAATGGAGCCGCTGCCCGAGGCCGGACTGGTGAGCCGGGGCCAACTGGAGGGGGCGGGGGGTGGTGAGGATCACAGACAGTGCTGTGCTTAGTGACTTCCTGCAGTCCCACTGCAGCGTGGGGACTTTGGTGGAATGTTTCGTTTTAGTCGTAAACAGGAAAACGAGACACTTAACCCGGTATTAAACTAGCTCCAGTTGCCGCTTGTGGAGGGACCATGCCCACCAATCAACCTGTTGGAAGGCAAAAAGGGAAAACTTTAAAATGGAGCACGGGGGCGTAACAGGAAACATTCACAAATGATGCTCTGTGGATGTTTATGCGTAACCTTGGCATGATTATTCTTATTTGGAAAGAGACAATGCTGCACATTTTTTCTAAATGTTTTCTTTTCTTTTCATAAAAAAGCCTAACTTGGTACTGGAGTTGGAAACTAGCAATAGCGATATGCTATGTTCTCTGTATGCAGATCAGCTAGCATGAACCTGGTTTAAACTGGCATTAATGATGCTACGTCTCTTCTCATTGTCCTTGTCAAATATACATAAAAAAAGAAATAATAATTCGCCACATTGAGCGCTACTAACATATGGGTCAGGGTGAGCTGCACCGGATGTCTAGAAAACTTGTTCAATCTCAGCAAAACCGTTTAGATGACTAGACAGTACTCTGGGTGTGTAGAAACTTTAATACAGTTTTTGGGTGGACTGCCCCTGTAAAGACAGAGATAGCCCCAGCCCACAGGGAGCCCAGCCAGTTTTATCTGATCTCAGTGAAATCAGCCTCAGCCATGCTGCATTACATGGCATTATTTCCCCTGTGCATTATCCAGGTGACTCTCAGCGCTGCTAACTTATATAAATTACGCGCTCCCAGCGTGTCTTTTCCATTACCGCGGTAACGGCCCTCTCTGGGCGCAGAGGTGGTGTCTGCCGGAGGGGGTTCAGTTCATCACGGCCAATAGCGTTTGTGTTTAGGGGACTCTGTATAATACCGCTTCCAAGAATACAGCATGAAAGGACAGTGTAAGGCTTTCTCAGCCAGGTGTGTGTGAGGCATTTATCACATGGGGTTTCCGAAACCTTATTCTTTCATATCCCGGTAATAAATTATTTACTCACACTTGTATGTGTGAGTTTGTGCATGTGCGTGTGCGAGTGTGTGTGTGCGTGTGCATGTGTGTGTGTGAGCGTGTGTGTGTGTGTGTGTGTGTGTGTGTGTGTGTGAGCGTGTGCGAGTGTGTGTGTGTGTGTGTGTGTGTGAGTGTGTGTGTGTGTGTGTGTGTGAGTGTGTGTGTGTGTGTGCGAGTGTGCGTGTGTGTGTATGTATGTATGCGTGTGCGTGTGCGTGAGCGTGAGCGTGAGCGTGTGCGAGTGCGTGCGTGCGTGCGTGCGTGCGTGCGTGCGTGTGTGTGTGTGTGTGCTGTTTCAGCCATATGCAGGAGAGAGCATCCCCCTCATTTCAGTCTCTGTCCACATCACCTCAGAACCCCAGACAGTGAGCAATGCAGTGGCAGGCAGATTTCACAGATCTGTAGGAAATTGAATAACTATCCATTATTCTCTAATGATTGACTCCTTGCGTTTTAGTTCTTAATACTCTGTTTATATTGTTCAAACTGCAGAAAGTGAAGCGGATGTGTACAGTAAAGGGTCCAGTGTTCGTCCAACACAATGGGCCAGCGTTGATTTAACACTGAACATTTTGCTGTGTGAGCTTAAAACTCCAAATGTCCCAGAAAACCTCCACTTGCATTTGGTCTCACTTAGTGCCCACACGTAAGACCTCATGTTAAACATCTTTAGGAAAAACGCTGTGCGGGTTTGTGCGGGTATTTCTCCGAAGCACACATAAACACACTCACCTCCACACACAGGGTAATCC